>NC_092105.1:8404866-8462366 GCF_045679555.1 Salvelinus alpinus | reverse complement strand
TTGGGAAGCTTTTTCAATAACACAGAAGTGGGTGGTTTCGGTCCCAGGGGGACAGAACTGTGTGCAGGTTTCTTTGTTCAATTTAGACCACAATTAGTTGAATGAGTGTCACGTTCTGACCTTAGTTCCTTTTCTTGTCTTTATTTTAGTTTGGTCAGGGCGTGAGTTGGGGCGGGCATTCTATGTTGTTTTTCTATGTTTTGTTCTGTTATATTTCTATGTGTTTGGCCTAGTATGGTTCTCAATCAGAGGCAGGTGTCAGTCGTTGTCTCTGATTGAAAGCCATATTTAGGTAGCCTGTTTTCTATTGTGTTTTGTGGGTGGTTGTTTCATGTGTCTGTACCATATTGGACTGTTTCGGTTGTTTGTTTGTACTTTTGTTAAGTGTTCTGTTGATTTATTAAATATCACATTATGGACACTTACCACGCTGCACATTGGTCCGATCCATGCTACTCCTCTTCAGATGAAGAGGACATGCGTTACAATGATATGTTAGTGAAGTGCTAGAACAAAAACCTGCACACTCCTGTGTAAAGAACCTATGGCTGTCATGACTTCAATTGACTAAATACAGTTACAATTGTATTGCAGGTTTGTCAGATGATTTCCAGGAGCCTGGTGGAGATGGATACAGCCATAATCCAAGACAGGACATTTCCCAGCATCCAGGTTGAGGCCTGCTACCAGCAGGAACATGGAGTACTCCCATGTCAGTAAGTCATACATCTTCTTTAATATTCTGTATATAGCTAATACTCCGTATGCAGAATGGAGAAGCCCTATGTACCATAAACCCGTCTAGTCCCGTAGTAACTCCCTGCCAGAGACTGATCAGAAGGTTTTTGGCTGGAGGCCCTGGGCCAATAGAAGGTCAGGGATGAAGTCTCAGGGGTCAGAGAGAGTGAGAGCGAAGTTACAGACATGAAGATACAACTTGAACCCAATAATAAGGCTACCTTCAAACCAAAACGCATGAAACACACTGTTTTGGTGGGGAAACACACTGTTCAACCCCCCCACAAACACTCCTTGTGAAAACCATTGAGTTGCTGCGACTTTTACGCATCCATTTGACTAATTGGAAGGCACCCTTATAGTCCTCAATACAAATTTAACTCTCTTGCTATCTCTCGTTCAGTACCTCTATCTATCTCTCTAGAGGTGCTAGAGACAGAATATTCCAAGGACCTTCAGACCATCTACCTGTGATCTTTCCAGAGCACAGAGAAGTTAGCTCGCTGGTGGTAACTTCGAGCGCTTTTTAAACCTCCTTCACTATGGCTGTCTGTCTGTGTGATGACATATAGCATATTATCCAGGGCCACTGGTTGGTTTGGATTTACTGCACTCACTCCAAAAGTCACGAGCTCTCCTTCCACTAAAAGTCTCCCCAGACTTTTATAAAAAACGAACGTGTCCATCCCTCTATTCCCAGGTGAGCTGGGCCATGGAACTCTAGAGCAGCACATCAAACAAACCTGCCACCGTGTTGTCAGCTATCAGACAGTTGCCTGAGGAAGGAGGCAAATATCAATGCTTTAAATGATCACATTTGGGTGATGGCCACCATATGCAATAAAGTTTTGTATAAATGACTCGTTCCTTTTTTAAATGTTTTTATAGGTTACAAAACAATAACTGTTTCTTAGCCTGATCTCATTTTTACTAACTACTATGATAACTTAAATCAAATAAAATCCATGTTTATTTGTCACGTGCGCCGGATACAACAGGTGTAGACCTTACAGTGAAATGCTTTTCTTACAGACTCTAACCAATAGTGCAAAAAGGTATTAGGTGAACAATAGGTAGGTAAGTAAATAAAAACAAGAGTAAAAAGACAGTGAAAAATACCAGTAGCGAGGCTATATACAGTAGAGAGGCTATAACAGTAGCAAGGCTATATGTAGTAGCGAGGCTATAACAGTAGCAAGGCTATATATAGTAGCAAGGCTATATATAGTAGCGAGGCTATAACAGTAGCAAGGCTATATATAGTAGCGAGGCTATAACAGTAGCAAGGCTATATATAGTAGCGAGGCTATAACAGTAGCAAGGCTATATATAGTAGCGAGGCTATAACAGTAGCAAGGCTATATACAGTAGCAAGGCTATATATAGTAGCGAGGCTATAACAGTAGCAAGGCTATATATAGTAGCGAGGCTATAACAGTAGCAAGGCTATATACAGTAGCAAGGCTATATATAGTAGCGAGGCTATAACAGTAGCAAGGCTATATACAGTAGCAAGGCTATATGCAGTAGCGAGGCTATAACAGTAGCAAGGCTATATATAGTAGCGAGGCTATAACAGTAGCAAGGCTATATACAGTAGCAAGGCTATATACAGTAGCGAGGCTATAACAGTAGCAAGGCTATATATAGTAGCGAGGCTATAACAGTAGCAAGGCTATATACAGTAGCGAGGCTATAACAGTAGCGATTGCTACATACAGACACCGGTTAGTCCGGCTGATTGAGGTAGTATGTACATGTAGATATGGTTAAAGTGACTATGCATATATGATGAACAGAGTAGCAGTAGCGTAAAAGAGGGGTTGGCGGGTCACAATGCAGATAGCCGGGTTAGCCAATGTGCGGGAGCACTGGTTGGTCGGCCCATTTGAGGTAGTATGTACATAAATGTATAGTTAAAGTGAATATGCATATATGATAAACAGAGAGTAGCAGCAGCATAAAAAAGAGGCGTTGGGGAGGTAAACACAATGCAAATATCCATTTGATTACCTGTTCAGGAGTCTGATAGCTTGGGGGTAAAGACTGAAGCCTTTTTCTCCCCGACTTGGTACTCCGGTACCGCTTGCTATGCGGTAGTAGAGAGAACAGTCTATGACTGTGGTGGCTGGGGTCTTTGACAATTTTAGGGCCTTCCTCTGACACCGCCTGGTGTAGAGGTCCTGGATGGCAGGCAGCTTAGCCCCAGTGATGTACTGGGCCATACGCACTACCCTCTGTAGTGCCTTGCGGTCGGAGGCCGAGCAATTGCCGTACCAGGCAGTGATGCAACCAGTCAGGATGCTCTCGTTGTTGCAGCTGTAGAACCTTTTCGGGATCTCAGGTCCCATGCCAAAACTTTTTAGTTTCCTGAGGGGGAATAGGCTTCGTCGTGCCCTCTTCACGACTGTCTTGGTGTGTTTGGACCATTCTAGTTTGTTGGTGATGTGGACACCAAGGAACTTGAATCTCTCAACCTGCTCCACTACAGCCCCGTCGATGAGAATGGGGGCGTGCTCGGTCCTCCTTTTCCTGTAGTTCAGAATCATCTCCTTAATCTTGGTTACGTTGAGGGATAGGTTGTTATTCCAGCACCACCCAGCCAGGTCTCTGACCTCCTCCCTATAGGCTGTCTCGTCGTTGTCGGTGATCAGGCCTACCACTGTGGTGTCGTCTGCAAACTTAATGATGGTGTTGGAGTCGTGCCTGGTCATGGAGTCGTGGGCGAACAGGGAGTACAGGAGGGCACTGAGCACGCACCCCTGGGGAGCTCCAGTGTTGAGGATCAGTGTGGCAGATGTGTTGCTACCTACCCTCACCACCTGGGGGTGACCTGTCAGGAAGTCCAGGATCCAGTTGCACTGAGCATGCAGACGTTATACATCAAGACAAGCTTATGATTCAAATATCTCAAATCAATGCAAGTCTAATATCCAGGGTGACATTTGTGACTCGTTTCAGGTAACTAAGCAACTATATCAAACCTCACTACTTCACAGGAACAGCATTTGAATGTTAAAATGTATTTTTTTTATAAAAATGCCTTCTGGAACATATGAACTTTAATTTGCCTTAATAACAAACTTTATATTCCATCCATAAATACAAATAAAGGTGTTAAATTACGAGCCAGGTAGGTTTAGCCACAGAAAAAAAAGACAGGAATCTCCCCTCTAGCCATGATTGGCTGAGATAATGGTTGGGCTGGACATGTCGTTTGGATTAGTCTGCCATGTAGCATGCTTCTGTCTATACCGTGAGCTGCTCAGTATGTGTTGACAGTCCTTTTTGAAAGATATAACGTCAGCCATCGAGAACTAGAAAAGTTTTGCTACTTTTCTCAGCAACATTGATGCCGTGAATTTAGCATAATATACATTATGAACCCAGAGTGACGTGGCACAACGCTGGCCAAACAAGATGTAGCTACAAACAAAACAGAGTTAAATGGTTCCAGTCTGCCATGAAGCGTTCATCCATCTATACGACGGGTAAGAGTCTAGCTACAGTTTCAGATATTATACGTTTCTAATTTGGTCAGAAATGTGTTGTGATCTATTGTGATGTGATCAAAAGTGCTAGCTGTTAGATGTTGCATCGTGCTCCACCTCTCTTGTCTCTCCTTTGAGCCAGCTGTTGTACACTCTGAGTATGTCCCCTCTAAGCTATTGTCGCTAATTGTTATTTGCTCAAAAGTGTTAAGTCCTCGTTTGCCTGCCTCTGGTGAAACCATTGGCATTGTTTGAGCATTCATTCATTTTGATTTTCTTTGTCATGGTACAGTGTATTTACCACTTTCCTTTTTCTCCACATTTTGTTTATGTTACAGCCTTATTCTAAAATGGATTAAATAAAATAAAAATCCTCATCAATCTAAACACAATACCCTATGATTACAAAGCAAAAAAAATGTTTTTTACATTCTTGAAAATGTATACAAAAAAACCCGTTGAGACTCAATTGAGCTCAGGTGCGTCCTGTTTCAATTGATCATCCTTGAGATGTTTCTACAACTGGATTGGAGTCCACCTGTGGTAAATTCAATTGATTGGACATGATTTGGAAAGGCACACACCTGTCTCTATAAGGTTCCACAGTTGACAGTGTATGTCAGCGCAAAACAAAGCCTTGAGGTCCAATAGCTCCAAGACAGGATAGTGTGGAGGCATGGATCCGGGGAAGGGTACCAACACTTGTCTGCAGCATTGAAGGTCCCCAAGAACACAGTAGCCTCCGTCATTCGTAAATGGAAGACGTTTGGAACCACCAAGACTCTTCCTAGAGCTGGCCTCCCGGCTAAACTGAGCAATCGGGGGAGAAGGGCCTTGGTCAGGGAGGTGACCAAGAACCTGATGTTCACTCTGACAGAGCTCCAGAGTTCCTCTGTGGAGATGGGAGAACCTTCCAGAAGGACAACCATCTCTGCAGCACTCCACCAATCAGTCCTTCCTCAGTAAAAGGCACATGACAGCCCGGTTGGAGTTTGCCAAAAGGAACCTAAAGGACTCTCAGAGCATGAGAAACAAGATTATTTGTCCTGATGACACCAAGATTGAAATCTTTGGCCTGAATGCCAAGCGTCACATCTGGAGGAAACCTGGCACCATCCCTACGGTGAAGATTGGTGGTGGCAGTATCATGCTGTGTGGATATTCTTCAGCGGCAGACAATGGGAGACTAGTCAGGATCTAGGGAAAGATGAACGGAGCAAAGTACAGAGAGATGATTGATGAAAACCTGCTCCAGAGAGCTCAGGACCTCAGACTGGGGTGAAGGTTCACCTTCCAACAGGACAACGACCCAAAGCACACAGCCAAGACAACGCAGGATTGGCTTCGGGACAAGTCTCTGAATGTCCTTGAGTGGCCCAGCCAGAGTCCAGACTTGAACCCGATCGAACATCTCTGGAGAGACCTGAAAATAGCTGTGCAGCAACACTCCCCATCCAACCTGACAGAGCTTTAGACGATCTGCTGAGAAGAATGAGAGAAACACCCCAAATACAGGTGAGCCAAGCTTGTAGCGTCATACCCAAGAAGAATTGAGGCTGTAATGGTTGACAAAGGTTCTTTAACAAAGCACTGAGTAAAGGGTCTGAATACATATGGAAATGTGAAATTTCAGTTCTAAAAACAGTTATTGCTTTGTCATTACGGTGTATCTCGTGTAGATTGATGAGGGAAAAAAACTATTTAATCAATTTTAGAATAAGGCTGTAATGTAACAAAATGTAAAAAAATTCAACTGGTCTGAATACTTTCCGAATGCACCTTATATCTTCACTAATCGGCTGTACTATATTGTGACAGATAAATTACTTTGTTGCTTTTAAAAATGTATATACTAAAAGTTAATGGTAAATACAGAATTTTTTATACATAAATTGGAGTCTTAGTTTGAAAGTCATGGCAAGTCAGTTAACCTTTTCAGAAACAAACTTGCTACTGTATATTCAGAGAAAAGATTCTCAAACATTGTAGGGGAAGTTTAAGTTATATTTGTATCCATATGTAATATTTTTTTAAATATATATTTCTACCTTTATTTTTATGCTGAGATCAAGGTCTGAGCGCTGAAATTACAAAAATATAAACATCAGAACAGTACAAAAAAGCCAAACAGAGATACAAAACACAGTCATAGAAAACAAACACATTCTTCACAGCCAAAGAGTGGTTGGCTGACCTACTCTGTGAGGTGCAGATTCAATGTTTTCTCTGATCATCTCAGATTATAATCCTAATCTTAGTTATCCTAATCTTATAATGGCCATCTCACATCCCAGGGAAAATAATGAAATACTGTGTGTTGACACAACCCTGAAAAAAGATCAGGGAAGTCTCCCCATCAAATGTTACCTAATTCAGTTGTCATTAGTCTTGCCTACACCACATAAAGTGGATTTACTGTCCCCTGTAGATGGCTCAGTGTTTACTTAACTCAATGAGATAACCAGGGCGACGGAAGGCTCGCTGCGTTATGGTAACGAGCACTCGAGTGGCGTTCAAACGCGCACGTTTACATTGATCTGCTCGGGGATGTCAAAGTCAATGATCACCCACTAATCTGAAGAAAACTGTGGCAGTGACAGAAAAGAGGGGAAGATACACCAGATGGAGTGAGAAAAGGGGACAGGGTGATAGAGAGTGAGAGGGGGACAGAGAAAGAGAGCGTGAGAGAGAGAGAGAGAGAGAGAAAGAAAGTGGCAGTTTTTTGGGGGGGAGACAATGGAAAAAGTCAAACCCCTTCAGTTGCTGCATCAAAGGAGTGTGTGACTCGGTGACAGGTTTTGTAGGAATAAAATAAATATATCTCTGATTTCAGGGGGGTTTAAAAATACCCCCATCAATCATTTATGTTGGCATTCTCCACTGACACCCTGAGAGTAAGGTGAGGGAGAGGAGATGCTTCTAGTCTCTGTCTGGATGCTAATTCACATAGACCACACTCTAAAAGTGTGTGTGTGTGTGTGCAGATACCATGTGTAAATGACATGTACATATTTTCTTAAATATTTTTTGACAGTCACTCAGACATATGCAGACAGCTACAAGACAGTGTTGTGAAAGATTAAAGGAGATGAAATCGTGTACAGGCCGTACACGATTTCATCTCCTTTAATCTTTATGTACTCTAGGATTTCAGCTCGACCATTTATTTTGAACACACACACACACACACACACACACACACACACACACACACACACACACACACACACACACACACACACACACACACACACACACACACACACACACACTGTATGCATTCCCTGTGTCGTCTATCCTCTTTTCTGTCCTCCATGTGTTCTTTACGCCGACCCACCTGTCAGAGTTCTGAACTCCGACCCACCTGTTAGAATTCTTTACTCCGACCCACCTGTTAGAATTCTTTACTCCGACCCACCTGTCATAGTTCTGAACTCCGACCCACCTGTTAGAATTCTTTACTCCGACCCACCTGTTAGAGTTCTGAACTCCGACCCTCCTGTTAGAATTCTTTACGCCGACCCACCTGTTAGAATTCTTTACTCCGACCCACCTGTTAGAATTCTTTACTCCGACCCACCTGTTAGAATTCTTTACTCCGACCCACCTGTTAGAATTCTTTACTCCGACCCACCTGTTAGAATTCTTTACTCCGACCCACCTGTTAGAATTCTTTACTCCGACCCGCCTGTTAGAATTCTTTACGCCGACCCACCTGTTAGAATTCTTTACGCCGACCCGCCTGTTAGAATTCTTTACGCCGACCCGCCTGTTAGAATTCTTTACGCCGACCCGCCTGTTAGAATTCTTTACGCCGACCCGCCTGTTAGAATTCTTTATGCCGACCCACCTGTTATAGTGAGGGGTTTGTTAGAACAGGCATCAAATAACCACAGTGCTACATTATCTATTAGATTCAGCTGAGACAGTGGTGAAGGACTCCAAACAGCACAGAGACACACACACACACACACACACACACACACACAGTACTTTAAAAAAAAGTACTTTCAAGGAACAAAATATAACCACACAACATCAGTCCTTGCACCACTTACTGAGAAAATCAAACGGATTGTGAAAGTCATTCTAAGTAAGCTTGAAATGTCTTATTTTTCCCCTCTCCTCTCATTAGCAGGTTTACTGTGCTCTTGAAAGTATTTGTACCCTACAGGGTCTCTGTGCTAGAAGGCCCCCAGATGAGTGTTCATCTTCCCTGTTAGGCAGAGCCGATGGTAACAACCTTACAGCTGTCCCTACCTGGTCCATGCGACAGACATGGTTTGGGTGGCAGTGGAGTTTTTAACGTGAATGCGCTGTTAAAACCTGTCTGGACTCCCCATCCCGGATCCGGGATATTTGTCATCAGAAACGCTGACTAGCATAGCCTAGCCTAGCGCGAACGGTATATAATAAAATATAATTTCATGAAATCACAAGTGCAATATTGCAAAACACAGCTTAGCCTTTTGTTAATCCATCTGTCGACTCAGATTTTGAAATTATGCTTTACAGCGCAAGCAATACTTGCATTTGTGTAAATTTATCGAACGCTCAACAAAACAATAAGAACACCTAGCGTCAGGTAACTTGGTCACGAAAATCAGAAAAGCAATCAAATTAATCGTTTACCTTTGATCTTCGGATGGTTTCACTCACGAGACTCCCAGTTAGACAGCAAATGTTCCTTTTGTTCCATAAAGATATTTTTTATATCCAAATACCTCCGTTTGTTTGCTGCGTTATGCCCAGGAATCCACCGGAAAGAGCGTTCGCGACAACGGCGGAAAAAATTCCAAATTATATCCATAATGTCCACAGAAACATGTCAAACGTTTTTTATAATCCATCTTCAGGGTGTTTTTCAAATATCTATTCGGTAATATATCAACCGGGACAGTTGGCTTTTCACTAGGACCGAGAGAAACAATGGCTGCCTTTCACTTTTGCGCAAAAATCACTCGGAGAGCCCCCACCTATCCACTTACGCAATGTGGTCGTTCACGCTCATCCTTCAAAATAAAAGCCTGAAACTATGTCTAAAGGCTGTTGACACCTTAGGGAAGACATAGAAAAATAAATCTGGTTGATATCCCTTTATATGGGCAATAGGGCTGCATGGGAACAGAGAGGTCTCAAGAACAGGGCCACTTCCTGGTTGGATTTTCCTCAGGTTTTAGCCTACAATATCAGTTCTGTTTAACTCACAGACAAAAAATGTACAGTTTTAGAAACTTCAGAGTGTTTTCTATCCTAATCTGACTATTATATGCATATTCTAGTTTTGTGGGCTGAGAAATAGGCAGTTTCAAATGGGTACGCCTTTTTAGCCAAAAGCGAAAACTGCGCCCCCTAGACTTAAGAGGTCCTCTTGGAAACACACACAAACACCTTTTTACTTGGCCGTATGAGTAAAGGGGGAGAATGAACTAGTTGGAATTGTGATGTCTCTACTGCCGTTGAGATAAACACCAAGCACAATTTAATTGCAAAAATATTTTATCTCTTATATTTAACTCCTATCTGAAAGCACTTCCTAAGGCATTGAGATTTTCTAAAAAAAACTAACCGCAAAACCACAGACAAAGCAGCTCCCTTTCATTAAAAACTGTGCTGTGTCAATCTCAGAGTCGCTTAAGTTTTGAGTATGTCGATTGTAAAAGGACTTTGCTCTCTCTTAGTTAATGACATGTTCTATGGAAACACTGTTCTGCCCCACATAGCGTGGAACTGAGGAAAATGACTTTTATTTACCTTGGTTTCACAGTAACTTTATGCAGTTACTGATAACATGACCCCCATTTCTCCAAAACACAATACAATAGAGGCAGGATACTTGTCCACATGATTAAGCATGTATTTAATGTGGCAAAAATGACATGAACACATTTTCTACCAAATGAGCAGTTACTGCCTTTTTGTGCTTGGTAGGGCAGTGTTGTCATCCACACTTTCTGATTCAGACAGACTTTTCTTCTTTTCTCAGCTTCGACTTAGTGATATGTTTCATGTTAATCAACAGCTGCGATGTCACGTGATCCCATCGGCAATGCAGAATGAAACCGCGTATTGTCAGGTATTAGTTAAACTCAGCGCAAATCAAGCTCAACCACGAACAGTCACACAGCGTTGATGGATGTTATGAATATGTTACAATCAGCACCTTTCTTCACACTCCCGAATAAGAACAAGAAGAGACAGAGAGCACCGAGTGAAACCTCATCGCTGAAATGGATACTTTTAAAAACTTTTGTCTTACAGGTTTAAGATACAGGAGAAGATAGTGTATCAACCACTGAGAGTAGGAGTCACTTTTGCACACTTTGTACAAAATAATAAAATGCAGTACTACAGGATATTTCTTAACGTAGCTCTTTTATTAGCTAGCTATAACTGGCATGTTCACGTATCGCCAACCAGGATCAAACATTCAGTCCTGTTTCACGTTTCAATGTTTACTTGTCATTTGCACAGGATCCAGCAGGTGTGAAACAGTACAGGGAAATGCTTACTTGAGTAATATGTGACAGACTACAGTATATTGCATTAACATCGTAACATATGCATGTGGGTGGGCATTATATCCCGTGTGAAATGTTACATATTTTGTACTGTAAGTCCTACTCTCAGTGGTTGATACACTATCTTCTACTGTATCTTAAAAGTTTTTAAAAGTATCCATTTCAGAGATGAGGTTTCACTCGGTGCTCTCTGTCTCTTCTTGTTCTTATTCAGGAGTGTCAAGAAAGGTGCTGATTGTAACATATTTATAACATCCCATCAACACTGTGTGACTGTTTGACTGTCTGACAGGGTAGCAGATGAGGAGCTGAGATTTTTATTTATCTCACCTCTCTCTCTGAAGCGCAGGCGCTGGAAGCTCTGACAGAGACAGCTACTGCTGAGTGGAGAGAGAAACTAATGGAGCTCCACTGTATCTGACAGCCTCAGAGGTCCTGTTCCAGCTTCGTGCTCCAGAATATACAGCTGCACCCCACCATTATTATTATTTTTTTACTTCATCATATAGGATTTTTTTTTTTTGTACAGAAGGAAATTGGTACCACTGCATGATTTCTGCTGAACGCGGTCGGTGTAGGATAGACGGTATGCTAAGAAACATTGTGTTTTGTATTGAGATGTGTCTCAAGTGACGTCTTCCTAGAAGTTTCTGTGACGTTTTCATGTAAAGAAAAGGGTGCATTAGAGAGGTGTATCCTTCTAAAAACCACATGGATGAGCTTGGGTAGGAGTGACGCCACGATTAAATTAATATACAAAAGAATAAAGGCTTATTTTTTTCCAGGGTTTCAAAGCTTCTTTGCTTTGAAAGACAACCCGGTTGTGTGTCTTTTATTTTTGGCAGGGCGTGACAATTTTTACTTTCATTTAATCTATTAAAGCTGCTCTGTGAATTAAATCTTTAATGGGAAAGCAGGCCCTCTAAATAAAGACACACAGGGGGACATGTACTGTACGCCACTAAAATAAATGGACTTAAACAGTGCCGGACAAGGGCATCTGACCGTTTACTCTCCCGCCCCACGGCCAGTGATGGTTTAGTATCTTGTTGGAAGTGCTTTGTGTTAACGAGGTGCTGAATAGATACAGACTGATTGGAGACAGAACTCAGCGAGACAACCAGTTAGGACAGAGGGATAAGTAGGAGGAGTTAGCTAGTTTACAATAAGTTTCTTCCCTAAAGAGGATTTTTACATTTATGGTGCATTTAGAGCGGCTGCTTCATATCGGTCTTCAGTGTTCAACTCTAACACGTTTTTTTTTAAATCTAATATTTCAGAGGTTAAGCAATCACTTAAAGTGCTCCGCACCTGGCACTATACTGTTCTACATCTCCCTCGATTGTTCCTCATCAATTATGTTCTGGTAGCACTGAGCTAAATAGCTAAATGTTTTAAGCGGGTGCATTGCCATTGTTATGTGGATGCCAATAGCGTTTCCAGGGGAGAGTTGCTATTGATCAATGCGATCCATAACACAGTGGACTTTATGTCGTTGTTGAACTGCAACACATTGTATGCGTCGGTTGTGTACGTTGAGTGTCGTACAGACAGGAGTACACAGAAGCGTGTCTGCCGGTTCCGACGTTAAAGAGACAGGTGTCAAATCCAGTTAAACGTGCATATATAAATCAGTCATACAGCAGAATCATTCAGACTGCAGCATAAGAATATCTATGTTATTCTCTTTCACTGTCTCTGCGTCTGTCTGTATATCTCCTTTTTTTAATCTTACGTCTGTTTTTATCGTGTTCCTTTTCAGTTTTACATGAACCCCTTTTCAAACCTTGTTCAAGGGGCTTGGACAGATGGCTCACCGCTTTGCATCATCACAGGTTGCTACTGGCAACCTACCTGCAATAACCAAGATTCTATGAAACCTGTGCAGTCCTGTAAGTACCACTATGTTCCTTACAGGTAAGAACATGTGTGATATTTCAATGTTGTCCACCCCCTTATTTTTCTATCATTTATAGGGTCTGACGTTTCAACAGATGCCCGGGGTGACTGAGTGTGGGACGTACCATTTTAGAAAGAAGGGTTGCATCGATGTGTCGTACTATTGGCCTTCCTTAGGGATGGAGAAAGAAGATGTCAACACACGTGTCAACAACATGACAGACTTGGTGTCTTTTTGTCCTTTTGAGTTTAATCGTCTTAATGGTGCCTTCTGACAAGGAGAGACTTAGCCCAGTTAGCACCTGGGCCAGACTTCCTGACAGACATGCTACTATCCTCAAACCCATCTGTCAGATGGCACCATTACAATGATACTATACTGCTAGAGAAATTCAATGACAGTAATTTCATTTACTGTTGTGAATTGAGTGAATTGATACGTAAGAAAAGGTTCAATGAAAATGCATGACGTTATTGTGATAATAGCGGCAGAGGTTAGTTTTGACTTGAAGTGACGTGACCAGGGAAAACTCTGGGCCCTTTGTCATAGCGTAAAACTGCATCCTGGAGTTGTTTTATTTGGTCAGGTTACATGGTCAGGGGAATCGTGTCCCTATGATTACAGAGATGCCACAGTGTTAAATAAGGTAACGTACTTTACTCTTGGATGACAGAGCTTCTCTGTTTTTAATGCCATTTAAACCACACTCATAGTATTCATTGAGACATGTCCTCTGCCTAATCCGAAAACTGATCTGCTCCGTTCTGCTTGCCTGTGTAACAGTTGGCCATCCACACCGCAGCCATTACAAGCATTTAGCTATTATTCCCTGCGGAAAATGTGACTTTCAGTCCTCATCCAATAGCATTAAAAATCATTGTATCTTCTTTGATATGGCTGATTAAATGTGGCCCTGCGACAGCTTAACGGAGAAGAGATGGTTTAATAGCCGAATGATGGGAAGTCTTTCATGCTCTTTTGTTTTGGTATCTGGTATTTTATTAGGATCCTCATTAGCTGTTGTGAAGCAGCAGCTTCTCTTCCTGGGGTCCACACAAAACCTGAAACATGACATAATACAGAACATTAATAGACAAAGAACAGCTTCAGGACAGAACTACATGAATGTAAAAACCGGCACACATAGCTGTACATATTGATTCATACACACAAACTGTCTAGGTCAAATAGGGGAGAGGCGTTGTGCCGTGAGCTGGTTCTTTATCAGTTCTTTTAAACCAGGTTTGCTGTTCACTTGAGCAATATGAGATGGAAGGGAGTTCCATGCAATCATGGCTCTATATAATACTGTATGCTTTCTGGAATTTGTTCTGGATTTGGGGACTGTGAAAAGTCCCCTGGTGGTATGCCTGGTGGGTTAAGTGTGTGTGTGTCAGAGCTGTGTGTAAGTTGACTTTGCAAACAATTTGGAATTTTCAACACATTGTTTCTTAAAAAAAAAAGGAAAGTGATGCAGTCAGTCTCTCTTCAACTGTCAACCAAGAGATTCTGGCATAGTATTTATGTCAGCCTTCCAATTAGAATGAACAGCAAGATGTTCTGTTCTGTGCCAGCTGCACCTTAACTAGGTATTTTCTATTCCACATTCGACCACACGACTGGACAATAATTAAGATAAGACAAAAAAACTAGAGCCTGCGGGACTTACTTTTTGGAGTGCGGTGTCATATCTTTATGACGTTACAGACCTCTCTCCCCATCTTTACAACAATCACATCTATATGTTTTGACCATGACAGTTTACAATCAAAAGGTTACACCAAGTCATTTTGTCTCGTCAACTTGTTCAACTGCCACACCATTCATTACCAGATTCAGCTGAGGTCTAGAATTTATGGAATTATTTGTACCAAATACAATGCTCTTATGCCGGTGTAAATTGAGGCTGGGAGGAATGCAAAAATATTGGCACGCTTGATAAAGCGGAGCAAAAAAATACTATCAAATGAATAATACCAATTCTGAGTCATATATTTCCATGTTATTTATTTTATACAGTCTTTTTTGCTTTTTCAATATCAAGGGTGCCAATAATTTTGGAGGTGACTGTATCAGACTATCAGGAGAAGGGTGGATGGGAGGGACATTATGTGACTGCAGTTAGGGTCCTTATAGTCTACGATGACAGATATATACCTATCCAGTATTTGTTCCACTCAGGAAATGGATTGTAGGGAAAAGGTCCACTGCACTGGTCATCGAGAGCTGTATACCGTGTACGTTGTTTTAATCAGAGACAGACTTCTCAAACCAGGTGTGTACACCGGGCAATCAGTGATATTAGCCAATCAAGGACAACAGTTAATCAGTTAAATGACAACAAGCAGGACTCAATATGTAGATGTGCACCCCTTGGGATATACACTAGTGAAACAGTGTGCGTGACTCCTAACTAAACCCTAACTCCTACCTGGGAGCAAAATGTATAGTCTGTGATGCATGATGGGTTAGGTCCTCTGTTGACTTGACTTCCTGACTGACTGGATGGGGCTTGTAGCTGAACCGTGTGGCGTGTCTGAGTAATGGTATCCATCTGTAGAGAACATGTGGGACTCGGGAAGATGATTGCGACCCGACGCGATAAATAATGAGAACCCTTTGATTTGGCGGAATGACTCAAACAGAGGGGATTTGTCATGTAACGTGCACAGTAAGCGATTGGAATGTCGCTGGCAGCTATGAGACTCTGCGTTAGAGCCATTGCAGAACGCAATAAGGAAAAGATTTGCACGTGTTATGTGATTATTAACATCAGAGCATCTCTATGATTAAAAAGTTATGTAAAAAAATAACTGCTCAACGTGTAGAAACGTTGTACGACATGTGAGCTTTGAGAGTTGTTTACGTGTTTAACCATGCATTAAGTCATTATATAGTTGGGCTGCGTGAAAATGCATTTAACGTAAACTAAGTGACTGGGTGTTTTGCATGTATATTATTTGTGTTTGGACTGTTAGTTTGAAG
The DNA here is from genome assembly GCF_045679555.1 of Salvelinus alpinus. Taxonomy (NCBI): domain Eukaryota; kingdom Metazoa; phylum Chordata; class Actinopteri; order Salmoniformes; family Salmonidae; genus Salvelinus; species Salvelinus alpinus. The sequence continues at coordinate 8,446,731 of NC_092105.1, read as the reverse complement.
CGTGTGGTGTGTTTGTGTCAGTGTTGTTGTGTGTGTGTGTGTGTTCTGCACATATATTATGTATGTTTGGAATGTTAGTGTTGGCGTGTGTACGATGTGTGTTCGTGCTTATTTTAGTGCATCACACATCATTGCTATCAATTAAAAATTTAATAAGGTGTTATTTGTCAAAAGCTACGAATACAACAGGTGTCTACCTTGAAATGCTTGCATACGAGCCCTTCACAACGATGCAGAGCAACAACAATTACAACAAAAATAGTAACAGATGAGGAATAAAATAAAATACACAAGAAAGGAGCTATATACAGGAAGTACCAGATCAATGTGGAGCTATATACAGGAAGTACCACATCAATGTGGAGTAATATACAGGAAGTACCAGTACCAGATCAAGGTGGAGCTATATACAGGCAGTACCAGTACCAGATCAAGGTGGAGCTATATACAGGAAGTACCATATCAATGTGGAGCTATATACAGGGAGTACCAGTACCAGATCAATGTGGAGTAATATACAGGAAGTACCAGTACCAGATCAATGTGGAGCTATATACAGGAAGTACCAGAACCAGATCAATGTGGAGCTATATACAGGGAGTACCAGATCAATATGGAGCTATATACAGGGAGTACCAGTACCAGATCAATGTGGAGCTATATACAGGGAGTACCAGTACCAGATCAATATGGAGCTATATACAGGGAGTACCAGATCAATGTGGAGGAATATACAGGAAGTACCAGATCAATGTGGAGCTATATACAGGAAGTACCAGATCAATATGGAGCTATATACAGGGAGTACCAGTACCAGATCAATGTGGAGCTATATACAGGAAGTACCAGATCAATATGGAGCTATATACAGGAAGTACCAGATCAATATGGAGCTATATACAGGGAGTACCAGTACCAGATTAATGTGGAGCTATATACAGGAAGTACCAGATCAATATGGAGCTATATACAGGGAGTACCAGTACCAGATTAATGTGGAGCAAAATACAGGAAGTACCAGATCAATGTGGAGCTATATACAGGAAGTACCAGGTCAACGTGGAGCTATATACAGGAAGTACCAGATCAATATGGACCTATATACAGGAAGTACCAGATCAATGTGGAGCTGTATACAGGAAGAACCTGTACCAGATCAATTTGGAGCTATATACAGGGTGGAGCTATATACAGGAAGTACCAGTACCAGATCAATTTGGAGCTATATACAGGGAGTACCAGTACCAGATCAATATGGAGCTATATACAGGGAGTACCAGTACCAGATCAATGTGGAGCTATATACAGGGAGTACCAGTACCAGATCAATGTGGAGCTATATACAGGGAGTACCAGTACCAGATCAATATGGAGCTATATACAGGGAGTACCAGTACCAGATCAATATGGAGCTATATACAGGGAGTACCAGTACCAGATCAATGTGGAGCTATATACAGGAAGTACCAGTACCAGATCAATGTGGAGTAATATACAGGGAGTACCAGTACCAGATCAATGTGGAGCTATATACAGGGAGTACCAGTACCAGATCAATGTGGAGCTATATACAGGGAGTACCAGTACCAGATCAATGTGCAAGAACATGAGGCAAACAAGGTAGATATGTACATGAAGGCAGGGTAAAGTGACTAGACATCAGGATAGATAATAAGGTATTTAGAGGTAGATATGTACATGAAGGCAGGGTAAAGTGACTAGACATCAGGATAGATAATAAGGTATTTAGAGGTAGATATGTACATGAAGGCAGGGTAAAGTGGCTAGGCATCAGGATAGATAATAAGGTATTTGAGGTAGATTTGTACATGAAGGCAGGGTAAAGTGACTAGGCATCAGGATAGATAATAAGGTATTTGAGGTAGATATGTACATGAAGGCAGGGTAAAGTGGCTAGGCATCAGGATAAATAACGAATTGAGTAAAATGAAGACCACAGTAGCAGCAGCACATGAGTGTATAAGTGTGTGTGTTTGTGTTGTGAATATATTGTCTTATGAATATTTAGCATCCAGGTGACTACCTCATGGAGCTGGTTGAGAGAATGCCAAGAGTGTACAAAGCTGTGATCAAGGCAAAGGGTGGCTACTTTGAAGAATCGAAGTATCTAGCCAGTGGGTTTGTAGTGAGGACCAGCCAACGAGAGCATACAGGTCGCAGTGGTGGGTGGTATATGGGGCTTTGGTGATAAAACGGATGGCAATGTGATAGACTACATCTGGTTTGCTGAATAGAGTGTTGGGGGCTATTTTGTAAATGACATCACCAAAGTCAAGTATCGGTAGGATAGTCCGTTTTACGAGGGTATGTTTTGCGGCATGAGTGAAGTATGCTTTGTTGTGAAATAGGAAGCTGATTCTAGATTAAATTTTGTATTGGAGATGCTTAATGTGAGTCTGGAAGGAGAGTTTACAGTCTAACCAGACACCTAGGTATTTGTAGTTGTCCACATATTCTAAGTCAGAACCGTCCAGAGTGTCAGTGTTCTGACCTTAGTTCCTTTGTTTTGTCTTTTGTTTTGTATGGTCAGGGCGTGATTTGGGGTGGGCAGTCTATGTTTTCTGTTTCTATGTGGGGTTTCTTGTTTGGCCTGATATGGTTCTCAATCAGAGGCAGGTGTTAGTCATTGTCTCTGATTGGGAACCATATTTAGGTAGCCTGTTTTGTGGGTGATTGTTCCTGTTTTTTCTGTGTTCACTAGTTCGGGACTGTAGCTTAGTTGGTTTTCGTCAGTTTATTGTTTTTGTTCATATTGAAAAGTATTCTAATAAATATGGATACGTACCGCCCTGCGCATTGGTCCTCCGATCCTTCAAACTTCTCCTCCTCAGACGAGGAGGAAGACTAAAGCCGTTACACAGAGTAGTGATGATAGTCGGGCGGGAGGGTGCGAGCAGCAATCGGTTGAAGAGCATGCACTTAGTTTTACTAGCATTTAAAAGCAGTTGGAGGCCACGGAAGGAGTGTTGTATGGTGTTGAAGCTCGTTAGGAGATTTGTTAGCACAGGGTCCAAAGAAGGGCCAGATGTATACAGAATGGTGTCATCTGCTTAGAGGTGGATCAGAGAATCACCAGCAGCAAGAGTGACATCATTGATATATACAGAGAAAACAGTCGGCCCGAGATTTGAACCATGTGGCACCCCCCATAGAGACTGCCAAAGGTCCGGACAACAGGCCCTCCGATTTGACACACTGAACTCTATCTGAGAAGTAGTTGGTGAACCAGCCGAGGCAGTCATTTGAGAAGCCAAGGCTATTGAGTCTGCCGATAAGAATGCGTTGATTGACAGAGTCGAAAGCCTTGGCCAGGTCGATGAAGACGGCACAGTACAGTCTTTTATTGATGGCGGTTATGATATCGTTTCGGACCTTGAGCATGGCTGAGGTGCACCCATGACCAGCTCGGAAATCAGATTGCATAGTTGCGAAGGTATGGTGGGATTAACTTGGCTTTCGAAGATTTTAGAAAGGCAGGGCCGAATGGATATAGGTCTATAACAGTTTGGGTCTAGGGTGTCTCCCCCTTTGAAGAGTGGGATGACAGCGACCGGTTTCCAATCTTTGGGGATCTCAGACGATACGGAGGAGAGGTTGAATAGGCTAGTAGTAGGGGTTGCAATAATTTCGGCGGATAATTTTAGAAAGAGAGGGTCCAGATTGTCTTGCCCAGTTGATTTGTAGGGATCCAGATTTTGCAGTTCTTTCAGAACATCAGCTGTCTGGCTTTGGCTGTAGGCTGGGGGGGAGGAGGGGCAAGCTGCTGCAGGGGGTGCTGAGATGTTAGCCGGGGTAGGGGTAGCCAGGTGGAAAGCATGGCCAGCCGTGGAAAAGTGCTTATTGAAATGATCAATTATCATAGATCAGTGGTAACAGTGTTTCCTATGCAGTGGGCAGCTGGGAGAAGGTGCTCTTATTCGCCATCGACTTTACAGTGTCCAAAACCGTTTTGGAATTAGTACTACAGGAAGCAAATTTCTGTGCTACAGGTGTCAAGTCTGTTCCTGCTCCCCCCACACCTGCCTTCCCTTCTCACGCGTATCAGCAATATTGGAGTCACCTGGACTCAGTCATCACCTGTTTATTTCCTCCACTATATTTGTCAGGTCCCTGCTCTGTTCCCTGCTGCTGCATTAATAGTTTTTTGTTTGTGTTACTCGTTTGCTGACGCTGTTCCTGTCTCGTTCCTTGTCTGTTCTATATTAAATGTTTTCCTCCCCGTACTTGTTTCGTCTCTCCATCGTCATCCCATGTGACAACAGGAAGCACATTTCTTCATACCATAAGGGATGGTTTGACAACAGGCGTTTTGACACGAAAATGAAATATTATACATTTTCATTCATTCATTCATGTAGCACATTTTCATTTCCCTTGCAATACATGTGATTAGTAATAGAGGTATCGTAAATAAAAGAGTCCCAAAACAGCTTATTTTTATATAAAGTAAAACGTAAAGTATGGTATCAACCTGCAAGCCACACGGTCAAATGATTATCATGAGCGGCAACGCTGATTAATAGGAATAACTAACTCATCATTACACTATTGTATTTCTGAATTAAATCAACCTCTTCTCCCTCCTTATCATTCAGTTAGGCCTAATTTAAATTCAGTTGTGAAGTAAGGTGCACAATTATCGCCCATTCATCCATTTGTCATTCTCTCGAATGAGAGATGCATTAGCGCCTGGCTGGGTACCAACCTCCTACAGCAATTTGTCTTGGCGGGTTACGTTAAGAGTAGGTGTGAAAAAATACATTTATTTCTATATTATTATTACTAATGATGGGTTAAAAATAACCTAATTTGGTTCATTTTGACACGCCAGCGCTGGGTCAGTCCATTGGTCAAACACAACAGTGGGTTAATTCAACCCGGCGGGGTTAGGTAGCCTGTTTTGTAGTGTGTTTTGTGGGTGATTGTTCCTGTTTTTTCTGTGTTCACTAGGGTTGTGATTCTAACCCAGCACCTTGTGTTGAGCGCTTGACCCAGCTGATGTTCTAAAATGCAGGCAACACAAATGTATTGTTTGAAATGAAAACAACCCATTGAGTTGGATTGTGACATAAACACATTGAAAATAGCTTACGGTTGTGAGTGTGACGAAATAAATAGCAAGGCATTCTACTGGAGAATTTTGAAACTTGGACGCTGCCTCGTTGGCCTAACGTTACACGTTATCCTAATCTGGCTTTGGTGCAGATCATGTTGTTCTTCACATTATCGTCTCTGGTAAACACACACTATATCAAATAAAATCTAAGTTTATTTGTCACATACACCGGATACAGAAGTTGTAGTGAAATGGTTACTAGCATAGTGAAGTCTTTTGTTAAGACATGTAGCTAGCTAGCTAGCTAGCTAAACAATGAATCATAACCCCAACTCATAACGTTACTAACCAGGTTTAATGTTAACTAGCTAGTTAACATTAGGCTATAACTTGGAATGTAAATGGCTCTGAGATATGAATAATATTACTACACAGATCATACACGTAACTTTAGCTAGCGAGCCATCCAGCTAACGTTAGCTAGCTAGCTAACGATACGCTTTAACTTGAAATGAAAACGACTTTCTACAATTGAAACCTATAATATCTGATTTCAAAACTTGGTAATCCAGAAAGTGGAGAGCAACACTTTTGCAGATCTACTATGTGATATCTATCAATAAAGCCGTGTTATAATGGATTTCCTAAACATACTGACTGGATCATGTGTTAGACAGAAGCCTGCTACATGACAGACCAATCTAAACTCACCTCTCGGCATGTCCAGCCCATCCATTATCGCAGCCAATCATTGCTCAGCGGGAAGGTTCCTTGACTTTTTCCGTGGCTAAACCAACTAAGGACGTAATTTAACATTTCTAGTCGTATTTACAGATGGCATACACATTTCTTATTAAGGCACATGAAAGTTCACATATTTCAAAAGGCATTTCTGCCAAAACACTGATTTTGATTATTTTACGTCTACGTTCAAATGTCTCTCCTGTGAAGTTGTGACGTGCTAAAATACGCCTAGTTTTCTTGAAACGTGTCACATTTGGGTAGAGTCAAAACATTGTTACACAGAAAACAAGTGTCAAATATTACGTTTGAATGTCACTCTACTAAGGAGATGGACTAATTACTTAAGTAATAATTGTATTTCACTCATAAAGCCCTTTTCCTAATTCCCGAAAATTGAATATTTGAATTGAAAATAAATGTTTGTTATAGAATGAAAGCATAGCGGAACGTGCTTCAGCCCAGCTTGAACAAAAAAATATCATTATATACACTGAACCAAAATAAATGCAACATACAACTATTTAAAAGGTTTTACTCAGTTACAGTTCATATATGGAAATCAGTCAATTGAAATAAAATAATTAGGCCCTAATCTATGGATTTCACATGATTGGGCAGGGGCGCAACCATGGGTGAGCCAGTTCCAGCCAATCAGAATGAGTTTCCTCCACAAAACGGCTTCATTACAGACATAAATACTTTTCAGTTTCATCAGCTGTCCGGGTGGCTGGTCTCAGATGATCCCAGCAGGTGAAGAAGCCGGATGTGGAGGTCCTGGGCTGGCATGGTTACACGTGGTCTGCAGTTGTGAGGCTGGTTGGATGTACTGACAAATTCTGTAAAACGATGTTGGTGGCAGCTTATGTAGAGAAATTATCATTCAATTCTCTGGCAACGGTTCTGGTGGACGTTCCAGCAGTCAGCATGTCATTCGCAAGAGATGACCACTCTTGTGCTTTTAAGGGACTGCCATGTCTGTCATAATGTTTACTGATGTCATGATGTCTTGAGTCTGACTCATTCTCATCATTACACAAGACTCATCAGAGCAGAAGTTATGGAAATAGACTGATTGATGAGAAACAGAGGACTGAGAAAAAGGAAGTAAAGAGAAAGAGAGACTCATCGGGATGTGAAGGGATAGAGTACTACACCCTATTCTATTTCTCATGACAAGGGGATGTTATGACGCTCATTAGAAGGTCACCGTGTAACTCGTCCCTCATCCCTCTCACATCTCCCCACACTCCGGGCCCATGGGAATGAGAGTTTGATTAGCTGCTCTGTGGTGTGATGGAATGGGATGCGAACGAGGACAGGGACTGCCCTTCCTGTCACTGATGTGACGTCTCAGCTGCCAGCCAGCAGATCTGACCCAGTCACATGGACACCGCTACATCAATTTCCTCTGACACACGCTCCAGACGCTAATTGAGCATAACCACCTCTCTGGTCCCCAATTATACACTCATTTCCACAGGAAATACATCAAATCAAATGTTATTTGTCACATGCGCCGAACACAACAGGTGTAGTAGACCTTACCGTGAAATGCTTACTTACAGGCTCTAACCAACAATGCAGTTTTAAGAAGAAAAAGCTAAATATTTTAAATAAAAAAACTAAAGTAGCAAATAATTAAAGAGCAGCAGTAAAATAACAATAGCGAGGCTATATACAGGGGGTATGGGTCAGAGTCAATGTGCAGGGGGCACAGGTTAGTCGAGGTAATTGAGGTAATATGGACATGTGGGTAGAGTTATTAAAGTGACTTATAAATACATAATAACAGAGAGTAGCAGCAGCGAAAAATAGGGGATGGGGGGGGGCCAATGCAAATAGTCTGGGTAGCCATTTGATTAGATGTTCAGGAGTCTTATGGCTGATGGGGGTAGAAGATGTCTGCGTGTCTTTGTGACCGGTTGTCTTTTAGATCTTCTGTTGCTGGGTAGGAGTACGTTCAGAATGTACACCAACAAAACAGACAATGTCAGTGTTATTGACAGAGAAGTAGGTTAGTGATGCAGGTAGGAGCCAGCTGGAAACGACCAAACCAAGTCACTGATAGCCGTGGAACAGCTGGAAACGACCAAACCAAGTCACTGATAGCCATGGAACAGCTGGAAACGACCAAACCAAGTCACTGATAGCCATGGAACCAGCTGGAAACGACCAAACCAAGTCACTGATAGCCATGGGACCAGCTGGAAATGACCAAACCAAGTCACTGATAGCCATGGAACAGCTGGAAACGACCAAACCAAGTCACTGATAACCATGGAACAGCTGGAAACGACTAAACCAAGTCACTGATAGCCATGGAACCAGCTGGAAACTACTAAACCAAGTCACTGATAGCATGGAACCAGCTGGAAACGACCAAACCAAGTCACTGATAGCATGGCACCAGCTGGAAACTACACAACCAAGTCCTGGAGAAAAACTAACATTACTATGATATTCTACAGTCAGAGATATTGCCATCTACAAAGTTATTAGACTTGTGTTTCTGAGAAAGCTAAACAAAGCCAGTCAATGACCTTTGTAAAGTGTCAAACTCTTCTCTTCCCGGATATCCCGTCTAAGGATGACTGACCACCAGCAGACAGCAGTACAGGACTGATGCGTCACGGTGAAACAGGAGGAAGATCCCTTTACACACAGAGCAGTGTGACTGGAGACCACACACGGCAAACAGTCACAACAACATCATCAGGAACGTGATTATCTGATCATCTGTGAGGATTTCATCCCAATGTCACAACAACATCCTCAGGAACGTGATTATCTGATCATCTGTGAGGATTTCATCCCAATGTCACTACTGAGGCAGCAAGAGGAGACCAAATCTCCCCAACTTCAGACAGTGGCATAACATGGGGGGGGGGGGGGGGGAGCCCCTTCGTTTCCATGAATGAGGTCAGTCTAGTATACAGTAGACAACGTAAAACCCCTTTCAGAATGATTTTGAGTGGGCCGATTCCAAATGATAAAGAGAAGAAAATTTCAGTTCTGGTAAACTGGCTATTTCACAAACATGGCTGACATCACTACAGCAGTCACAGCTGTCTCATTAGGAAGCAGTAGTAACACGACGCTGCGGTTACGAAGACTAAATGTAATCCCATGCAGTAAACCGCAAGTCATGTTTAGTCAGGCTAATTGTCTGAAGACTAAATGTAATTCCATGCAGTAAACCGCAAGTCATGTTTAGTCAGGCTAATTGTCTGAAGACTAAATGTAATTCCATGCAGTAAACCGCAAGTCATGTTTAGTCAGGGTAATTGTCTGAAGACTAAATGTAATCCCATGCAGTAAACCGCAAGTCATGTTTAGTCAGGCTAATTGTCTGAAGACTAAATGTAATTCCATGCAGTAAACCGCAAGTCATGTTTAGTCAGGCTAATTGTCTGAAGACTAAATGTAATTCCATGCAGTAAACCGCAAGTCATGTTTAGTCAGGGTAATTGTCTGAAGACTAAATGTAATTCCATGCAGTAAACCGCAAGTCATGTTTAGTCAGGGTAATTGTCTGAAGACTAAATGTAATCCCATGCAGTAAACCGCAAGTCATGTTTAGTCAGGCTAATTGTCTGAAGACTAAATGTAATTCCATGCAGTAAACCGCAAGTCATGTTTAGTCAGGGTAATTGTCTGAAGACTAAATGTAATTCCATGCAGTAAACCGCAAGTCATGTTTAGTCAGGGTATTTTCTGAAGACTAAATGCAATCCCATGCAGTAAACCGCAAGTCATGTTTAGTCAGGGTAATTGTCTGAAGACTAAATGTAATCCCATGCAGTAAACCGCAAGTCATGTTTAGTCAGGGTAATTGTTTGAAGGGATTAAAGGTCTTCCAATCTGACAAGCGGAAGGGGAGAGAACAACTTGAGAAAGCAGATGAGAGGAATATAATAATAATTGCCAGTCAGGGGACAAAACCGCTGAGTTGGTTCATTAAGCTGCTCTTCTGTCAGTTCAGCTCTAAAAAATGGGAATTTCTATTTTTCTCTGTTTCTCTCACCGGACTTGTCCAAACCTGGAGATTGTGCTCACCTCAGCAGAAAAACAGGGAGAGAAAGAGCGGAGAGAGAGAGCAGAGAGAGAGAGCAGAGAGAGAGAGCAGAGAGAGAAGAGAAGAGAGAGAAGAGAGAGAGAGAGAGAGCAGAGAGAGAGAGAGAGAGAGAGAGAGAGAGAGAGAGAGAGAGAGAGAGAGAGAGAGAGAGAGAGAGAGAGAGAGAGAGAGAGAGAGAGAGAGAGAACACAGTGGTAGAATACCTGACCACTGTGACTGACTCAAACTTTAGGAAAGCTTTGACTGTGTACATATTCAGTGAGCTTAGCCTTGCCTCAAGAAAAGGGCAACCAGTGAAGAACAAACACCATTGTAATTACAACCTATATTTCTGTTAATTTATTTTCCCTTTTGTACTTTAACTATTTACACATCGTTACAACACTGTATATAGACATAACATGACATTTGAAATGTCTTTATTCTTTTGTAACTTATGTGAGTGTAATATTAACTGTTTATTTTTATTGTTTATTTCATTTTTGTTTATGAGCTACTTCACTAGCATTGGCAATGTTAACGTATGTTTCCCCTGCCAATAAAGCCCCTTGAATTGAGCAGAATTTAATTGAGAGAGAGAGACTCTCTCCCCACCATGCAAACTTTATTTATCTGTTGGCTAAAATATACAAAGGGATAATCATTTACCTAGCTGATAGATTACTCCGTCTGTTCCCGCTGTGGGAAATCAAGATGATTACGGTCGTCTGTGTTACAAAAGTCTACTGTTTGTGTGTGTGTTTTTGTATGTACTGTTTGTGTGTGCGTGTGCTTGTGTGTGTGTGTGTGTGTGTGTGTGTGTTTTTGTATGTACTGTATATGTGTGCGTGTGCTTGTGTGTGTGTGTGTGTGCGCATGTTCTTGCGTGTATGTATGGTATGTGTGTGTGTACTGTATATCAAATCAAATCAAATGTATTTATATAGCCCTTCGTACATCAGCTGATATCTCAAAAGTGCTGTACAGAAACCCAGCCTAAAACCCCAAACAGCAAGCAATGCAGGTGTAGAAGCACGGTGGCTGGGAAAAACTCCCTAGAAAGGCTATATACAGTGGGGAGAACAAGTATTTGATACACTGCCGATTTTGCAGGTTTTCCTACTTACAAAGCATGTACAGGTCTGTAATTTGTATCATAGGTACACTTCAACTGTGAGAGACGGAATCTGAAACAAAAATCCAGAAAATCACAGTGTATGATTTTTAAGTAATTAATTTGCATTTTATTGCATGACAAACAAATACTACACACACACGCATGCAAACGCACACACCAGTGGAAATTAGTTACAGGGAGGATATAGTTTTTTTAATGAGAAATAAACAAAGTTTAAAGCATTTCTCCCCAATGCCTCAAGAATTCCAGTGATCTCATCATTCACCTTATGTACGTCTCTCTCTCGTATTGCGTCCCTCCACTAAACAGCTCTAGATCGAAGAAAAGCTCCCTTAATTAACCCCGTACAACTCTCTTTTCTATCATATCAGTAACATTTTAGAATAACGATAATCATTTTAGTTTACCTTGTTATGAGGCCAACACCTCATTTGGCCGCCTTTCCTTCCAGTTCTCTGCTGCCTGTGACTGGAACGAATTGCAAAAAAATCGCTGAAGTTGGAGACTTTTATTTCCCTCACCAACTTTAAACATCTGCTATCTGAGCAGCTAAACGGTCGCTGCAGCTGTACATAGTCCATCTGTAAATAGCCCACCCAATTTACCTACCTCATCCCCATACTGTTTTTATTTATTTACTTTTCTTTTCTTTTGCACACGATCATCTGATGATTTATCACTCCAGTGTTAATCTGCTAAATTGTAATTATTCGCTCATATGGCCTATTTATTGCCTACCTCCTCATGCCTTTTGCACACAATGTATATAGACTATTTTTTCCCCTACTGTGTTATTGACTTGTTTATTGTTTACTCCATGTGTAACTCTGTGTTGTTGTCTGTTCACACTGCTATAATTTATCTTGGCCAGGTCGCAATTGTAAATGAGAATTTGTTCTCAACTAGCCTACCTGGTTAAATAAAAGTGAAAACATTTTTTTCAATAAAATTAAAATAAAATCGAGAGAGAGAGAGAGAAGAGTACAGAGGGTGGATGGCTCTTGTTCATTAGACCTCCCACCTCCTCTCTGTCTTGTCTACCTTCTCTCTCTCTCTTCTCTCCCTCTTCAAAGACAGACTAGAATTAGATCCCTATGAAGTCGGCCACACATCACATCCATAATGAATGAAGGCCCATTTTAATGACAGCGTCCTGTCGGAGGCTGGCCTCCCTCTGCTCAGTGGCCAGACACGGGCTTCCGCAGGCGGGATAATGACCTCTGGACTCCGGGGTATACGGGGCCATGGAGGATACCCATTCATGGTTTAATTATATACATGATACATTCTCTGACCATTGATAACACAGGATAGAATGAGATTCACAGTCTGGATGAGGTTCGCAGGCTGGCAAACAAAAGGATGGGTGAGAGAGAGAGTGAGAGAGATAGAGTGAGAGTGAAAATGAGAGCGAGAGAGATGGAGATGGAGCGAGAGAGAGAACGAGAACGAGAGAGAGGGAGAGAACGAGACAGAGCAAGATAACTAGAGCGAGAAAGAGGGAGAGAACGAGAGAGCGAGAGAGATGGAGATGGAGAGTACGAGAGAGAACGAGAGAAAGAAAGCGAGAGAGATGGAGTGTACGAGAGAGCGAGAGAGATGGAGAGAGAGAGAGAGCGAGATAACGAGATCGAGAGAGCCTGTGTCCCATCATCTTGTGCTATTTAGAGGACATCCAGACCAGTGATCTGCTAGCACCGTTATCACTGCTGGCGTCTGATGAATTGGCATGTAGGCGTTATCAGGCTTTGACGGGATGAGCCCAGGGAACATATTCCCAAAGCATCTCAGAGTAGGAGTGCTGATCTAGGATCAGTTTAGCCTTTTTAGATTATAAAGAGTAACATCACAAGGATAGAGGTGACCTGATCCTAGATCAGCCTCACGAGACAAAGCATTGTTACAATCTGAAGTGAATGCTGTAATTTGAGGTCAGATGTCAACCCATAGTAGTGATCCTGTATATGAGTCCATAGCAATGATACTGTACATGAGTGCATAGCAATGATACTGTACATGAGTCCATAGCAGTGATCCTGTACATGACAGATCGTGGACCAGACTCGTCATTGAAGACTCGTCTGTTGAGACTCATCAAAAATGTCATAATATCTGTCCTGCGATGTCCCAGGTGCTGCTGGGTTAATGAGATTACACAGTTGGTAATGTCTAAAGGGCCCTGGAGACCTCATCAGAGGGAATCTAATTGACTGATTGGTTAAGCAGGTCTTCATTATGACATGGGCAGCCTGTCGGTCTCAGGACTCCGAGGGAGATGGATGGGTAATGAACCTTGATTACTCAGATAGTACTGCTCATTTGACGGTATCTGCTAGAACGGATGTAACCGGTGGAGGCTGCTGAGAGGAGGACGGCTTGTAATAGTGGCTGGAACGGAGCGAATGGAATGGCATCACACACCTGGAAACTGTGTGTTTCATGTATTTGATAACATTCCACTGATTGCGAGGTAATCATATGTTAAAATACACTGAACACTCTGTAGTAGATATAATTTTTTTTTAATATAATTTTTTTTACCTTCATTTAACTAGGCAAGTCAGTTAAGAACAAATTCTTATTTACAATGACGGCCTAGAAACAGAGGGTTAACTGCCTTGTTCAGGGTCAGAACGATATATAATTACCTTGTCAGCTCTGGGATTCGATCTAGCAACCTTTCGGTTACTGGACCAACACTCTAACCACTAGGCTACCTGCCACCCCATGTACTACTACCCACAGAGGACTACTTTATATCTGTATTTAATATACTTTATTGTTTGTGTTTAGCATACACATATATGTGTTCAATACAATACTAACTTAACATTCCTTGGCCAAACACAAATTAGACAAACCAGTGAAGAAAATTAACCTGGACGATCAAATCTCTCTATTTTACTGAGTTGTTCACACTGCTGGTCCGCTATAGGTAGGTGGGCAATGTCTGATTGATTCCAACAGGATTAGTATGATGACAGTCCATTACCTTTTTCTTCAGTTCCTCTGTGATGATTAACTGGATAAGCAGCTGGAGCCAGGTAGAACCCCAACCCTCTGGCAGGTGGAGCCAGGTAGAACCTCTGACCCTCTGGCAGGTGGAGCCAGGTAGAACCCCCAACCCTCTGGCAGGTGGAGCCAGGTAGAACCCCCAACCCTCTGGCAGTTGGAGCCAGGTAGAACTCCCAACCCTCTGGCAGGTGGAGCCAGGTAGAACCTCTGACCCTCTGGCAGTTGGAGCCAGGTAGAACCTCTGACCCTCTGGCAGTTGGAGCCAGGTGAAACCTCTGACCCTCTGGCAGGTGGAGCCAGGTAGAACCTCCAACCCTCTGGCAGGTGGAGCCAGGTAGAACCCCCAACCCTCTGGCAGGTGGAGCCAGGTAGAACCCCCAACCCTCTGGCAGGTGGAGCCAGGTAGAACCTCTGACCCTCTGGCAGGTGGAGCCAGGTAGAACCCCCAACCCTCTGGCAGGTGGAGCCAGGTAGAACCCCCAACCCTCTGGCAGGTGGAGCCAGGTAGAACCTCCGACCCTCTGGCAGGTGGAGCCAGGTAGAACCTCTGACCCTCTGGCAGATGGAGCCAGGTAGATCCTCTGACCCTCTGGCAGGTGATGCCAGGTAGAACCTCCGACCCTCTGGCAGTTGGAGCCAGGTAGAACCTCCGACCCTCTGGCAGTTGGAGCCAGGTAGATCCTTTGACCCTCTGGCAGGTGATGCCAGGTAGAACCTCTGAACCTCTGGCAGGTGATGCCAGGTAGAACCTCTGACCTTCTGGCAGGTGATGCCAGGTAGAACCTCCGACCCTCTGGCAGTTGGAGCCAGGTAGAACCTCCGACCCTCTGGCAGGTGGAGCCAGGTAGATCCTCTGACCCTCTGGCAGGTGATGCCAGGTAGAACCTCCGACCCTCTGGCAGGTGGAGCCAGGTAGAACCTCTGACCCTTTGGCAGGTGGAGCCAGGTAGAACCTCCGACCCTCTGGCAGATGGAGCCAGGTAGAACCTCCGACCCTCTGGCAGGTGGAGCCAGGTAGAACCTCTGACCCTCTGGCAGGTGGAGCCAGGTAGAACCTCTGACCCTCTGGCAGGTGGAGCCAGGTAGAACCTCTGACCCTCTGGCAGTTGGAGCCAGGTAGATCCTTTGACCCTCTGGCAGGTGATGCCAGGTAGAACCTCCGACCCTTTGGCAGGTGGAGCCAGGTAGAACCTCTGACCCTCTGGTAGGTGGCGCCAGGTAGAACCTCCGACCCTCTAGCTGGTGGAGCCAGGTAGAACCTCCAACCCTCTGGAAGCCCAGTCTTTGAACACAGAAGTGATTGCCTTGAACATACAGCCCCATAAAGCACCTCTGCTCTCAAAGGATGTAGCCTTGGGGGTGAAATGAGAACGGGCAAATCACTTTGTCTTGTCTTGTTCCTCCATTTGGTACAGGTGTTCACTGCAGTGGAGCAGCCTGGCTGAAACTGGTCTTGATCAGATGGGGGCCAATAACATCCCAATAACATCCATGGATGGGAGCAAAGGGAAGCAAACGCACACCATATAAAGTCAATTTGCCAGCTCCCCAAATTGGCTTGCAGAAAATGCTTTTTATAGCTCGAGGGAAATACAGATGGTGAGTGAATAGAAGGAGAGTTCCACAAATGATGTATTACCCTTCAAAGATACAGGAAATAGATATCGAAAAAACAGTAAAAGTTCAATGTAATTACGACATGTGTCAGATGCTCAACACGAGAAACAGAATCAATCATGAAATCAATCAACGTATACATTTGCACTAAAACCAATTGTCTACCATCATGAAGGGAACAAAGGAATGGCATCCTGAAGCATCCCTCATCAATGGAAAATACGTCTTCAGTATGTATTCCAACTGATGGATATATGTGTACCCATTATAGAGTAATAATGAGAGAGAGGGAGAGAGAGAGCTGCCTGCTAATATAAGGGAAGGTACAATGGTTATTGAAGGTGACCCTGAGCAGGTACTATGGTTAGTGAAGGTGACCCTGAGCAGGTACTATGGTTAGTGAAGGTGACCCTGAGCAGGTACTATGTTTAGTGAAGATGACCCTGAGCAGGTACTATGGTTAGTGAAGGTGACCCTGAGCAGGTACTATGGTTAGTGAAGGTGACCCTGAGCAGGTACTATGTTTAGTGAAGATGACCCTGAGCAGGTACTATGGTTAGTGAAGGTGACCCTGAGCAGGTACTATGTTTAGTGAAGATGACTCAGAGATTGATCATCATGATCTCCCTCCACCTCTCTCGGTAGAACAGGACAATCACATGCTCCTCTGCATACGGCCGCATGTTGCTGGTACACAATAAACACACATACTGTACGTCACACGTATGCTATGGCTGTATACACGCCTGAGCAAACAGGCTCACACATGACTAGAAGCAGAACTTGTTTCACAGTATCCATACGAATGCTTTCTGTTGCACGCACACATTCACAAACACACTTAAAGCCATGTGAAAGCACTAGCATGCACACACACACACAAACGCACACCAGATAGAAGTCTACCTATGCTGAGCACATGGGCCTTTGACTTGCCACTCACCAAGAGCACTTTTGGGGGGTGGAATATATATATATATATATTTGTATGAAGTTCTATAAAGTTTTGCCATTGTTGCTCTGAACCCACTGCCCGACGTGGGTTAGTTCGCCACCACCCCCAGCCCCACCCTCTCCGGTGGTTACGCCCAAGTGGCTCTGGTTGAGTCTGTTGGTCTGACCTGTAAGGAGTTGAGTCTGTTGGTCTGACCTGTAAGGAGTTGACTCTGTTAGTCTGACCTGTAAGGAGTTGAGTCTGTTGGTCTGACCTGTAAGGAGTTGAGTCTGTTGGTCTGACCTGTAAGGAGTTGAGTCTGTTAGTCTGACCTGTAAGGAGTTGAGTCTGTTGGTCTGACCTGTAAGGAGTTGAGTCTGTTAGTCTGACCTGTAAGGAGTTGAGTCTGTTAG
This sequence comes from Salvelinus alpinus, assembly GCF_045679555.1. Taxonomy (NCBI): domain Eukaryota; kingdom Metazoa; phylum Chordata; class Actinopteri; order Salmoniformes; family Salmonidae; genus Salvelinus; species Salvelinus alpinus. Next base: position 8,429,739 of record NC_092105.1, on the reverse strand, counting down.
TCTGACCTGTAAGGAGTTGAGTCTGTTAGTCTGACCTGTTAGGAGTTGAGTCTGTTAGTCTGACCTGTAAGGAGTTGACTCTGTTGGTCTGACCTGTAAGGAGTTGAGTCTGTTAGTCTGACCTGTTAGGAGTTGAGTCTGTTAGTCTGACCTGTTAGGAGTTGAGTCTGTTAGTCTGACCTGTTAGGAGTTGAGCCTGTTGGTCCGACCTGTTAGGAGTTGAGTCTGTTGGTCTGACCTGTAAGGAGTTGAGTCTCTTGGTCTGACCTGTAAGGAGTTGAGTCTGTTGGTCTGACCTGTTAGGAGTTGAGTCTGTTAGTCTGACCTGTAACGAGTTGAGTCTGTTGGTCTGACCTGTTAGGAGTTGAGTCTGTTGGTCTGACCTGTAACGAGTTGAGTCTGTTGGTCTGACCTGTAAGGAGTTGAGTCTGTTGGTCTGACCTGTAAAGAGTTGAGTCTGTTAGTGTAATCAGTAAGGACCCATTTTACGCCTGTTTAATAGACTGCCCCGTAGAGAGATTGTGCAGGCCTGGTATCCAAACATGCATGGCTTGAAATGCGGTCACCGGTCGACTGTGTGTAGCCTGCTACCTAGTGTGTGTAGCTAGCTACCTAGTGTGTGTAGCCTGCTACCTAGTGTGTGTAGCCTGCTACCTAGTGTGTGTAACTAGCTACCTAGTGTGTGTAACTAGCTACCTAGTGTGTGTAACTAGCTACCTAGTGTGTGTAGCCTGCTACCTAGTGTGTGTAACTAGCTACCTAGTGTGTGTAACTAGCTACCTAGTGTGTGTAACTGGCTACCTAGTGTGTATAACTAGCTACCTAGTGTGTGTAACTAGCTACCTAGTGTGTGTAGCCTGCTACCTAGTGTGTGTAACTGGCTACCTAGTGTGTATAACTAGCTACCTAGTGTGTGTAGCTAGCTACCTAGTGTGTAACTAGCTACCTAGTGTGTGTAACTAGCTACCTAGTGTGTGTAACTAGCTACCTAGTGTGTATAACTAGCTACCTAGTGTGTATAACTAGCTACCTAGTGTGTGTAACTAGCTACCTAGTGTGTGTAGCCTGCTACCTAGTGTGTGTAACTAGCTACCTAGTGTGTATAGCTAGCTACCTAGTGTGTGTAACTAGCTAACTAGTGTGTGTAACTAGCTACCTAGTGTGTATAACTAGCTACCTAGTGTGTGTAACTAGCTACCTAGTGTGTGTAACTAGCTACCTAGTGTGTAACTAGCTACCTAGTGTGTAGCTAGCTACCTAGTGTGTGTAACTAGCTACATAGTGTGTGTAACTAGCTACCTAGTGTGTGTAACTAGCTACCTAGTGTGTGTAACTAGCTACCTAGTGTGTGTAACTAGCTACGTAGTGTGTGTAGCCTGCTACCTAGTGTGTGTAACTAGCTACCTAGTGTGTAACTAGCTACCTAGTGAGTGTAACTAGCTACCTAGTGTGTGTAACTAGCTACCTAGTGTGTGTAGCCTGCTACCTAGTGTGTGTAACTAGCTACCTAGTGTGTAACTAGCTACCTAGTGTGTGTAACTAGCTACCTAGTGTGTGTAACTAGCTACCTAGTGTGCGTAGCTAGCTACCTAGTGTGTAACTAGCTACCTAGTGTGTGTAGCCTGCTACCTAGTGTGTGTAGCTAGCTACCTAGTGTGTGTAACTAGCTACCTAGTGTGTGTAGCTAGCTACCTAGTGTGTGTAACTAGCTACCTAGTGTGTGTAGCCTGCTACCTAGTGTGTGTAACTAGCTACCTAGTGTGTGTAACTAGCTACCTAGTGTGTGTAACTAGCTACCTAGTGTGTAACTAGCTACCTAGTGTGTGTAACTAGCTACCTAGTGTGTGTAACTAGCTACCTAGTGTGTATAACTAGATACCTAGTGTGTATAACTAGCTACCTAGTGTGTGTATCTAGCTACCTAGTGTGTGTAACTAGCTACCTAGTGTGTAACTAGCTACCTAGTGTGTATAACTAGCTACCTAGTGTGTGTAACTAGCTACCTAGTTTGTATAACTACCTACCTAGTGTGTGTAACTAGCTACCTAGTGTGTGTAACTAGCTACCTAGTGTGTGTAACTAGCTACCTAGTGTGTATAACTAGCTACCTAGTGTGTGTAACTAGCTACCTAGTGTGTGTAACTAGCTACCTAGTGTGTGTAACTAGCTACCTAGTGTGTATAACTAGCTACCTAGTGTGTGTAACTAGCTACCTAGTGTGTGTAACTAGCTACCTAGTGTGTGTAACTAGCTACCTAGTGTGTATAACTAGTTACCTAGTGTGTGTAACTAGCTACCTAGTGTGTATAACTAGCTACCTAGTGTGTGTAACTAGCTACCTAGTGTGTGTAACTAGCTACCTAGTGTGTAACTAGCTACCTAGTGTGTAGCTAGCTACCTAGTGTGTGTAACTAGCTACATAGTGTGTGTAACTAGCTACCTAGTGTGTGTAACTAGCTACCTAGTGTGTGTAACTAGCTACCTAGTGTGTGTAACTAGCTACCTAGTGTGTGTAGCCTGCTACCTAGTGTGTGTAACTAGCTACCTAGTGTGTGTAACTAGCTACCTAGTGTGTGTAACTAGCTACCTAGTGTGTGTAACTAGCTACCTAGTGTGTAACTAGCTACCTAGTGTGTGTAACTAGCTACCTAGTGTGTAACTAGCTACCTAGTGTGTGTAGCCTGCTACCTAGTGTGTGTAACTAGCTACCTAGTGTGTGTAGCCTGCTACCTAGTGTGTGTAACTAGCTACCTAGTGTGTGTAACTAGCTACCTAGTGTGTGTAACTAGCTACCTAGTGTGTGTAACTAGCTACCTAGTGTGCATAGCTAGCTACCTAGTGTGTGTAACTAGCTACCTAGTGTGTGTAACTAGCTACCTAGTGTGTGTAACTAGCTACCTAGTGTGCATAGCTAGCTACCTAGTGTGCATAGCTAGCTACCTAGTGTGTGTAACTAGCTACCTAGTGTGTGTAACTAGCTACCTAGTGTGTGTAACTAGCTACCTAGTGTGTGTGTAACTAGCTACCTAGTGTGTGTAACTAGCTACCTAGTGTGTGTAACTAGCTACCTAGTGTGTGTAACTAGCTACCTAGTGTGTGTAACTAGCTACCTAGTGTGTGTAACTAGCTACCTAGTGTGTGTAACTAGCTACCTAGTGTGTGTAACTAGCTACCTAGTGTGTATAACTAGATACCTAGTGTGTGTAACTAGCTACCTAGTGTGTGTAACTAGCTACCTAGTGTGTGTAACTAGCTACCTAGTGTGTAACTAGCTACCTAGTGTGTATAACTAGCTACCTAGTGTGTGTAACTAGCTACCTAGTTTGTATAACTACCTACCTAGTGTGTGTAACTAGCTACCTAGTGTGTGTAACTAGCTACCTAGTGTGTGTAACTAGCTACCTAGTGTGTATAACTAGCTACCTAGTGTGTATAACTAGCTACCTAGTGTTTATAACTAGCTACCTAGTGTGTGTAACTAGCTACCTAGTGTGTATAACTAGCTACCTAGTGTGTGTAACTAGCTACCTAGTGTGTGTAACTAGCTACCTAGTGTGTGTAGCTAGCTACCTAGTGTGTATAACTAGTTACCTAGTGTGTGTAACTAGCTACCTAGTGTGTAACTAGCTACCTAGTGTGTGTAGCTAGCTACCTAGTGTGTGTAACTAGCTACCTAGTGTGTTTATCTAGCTACTTAGTGTGTAACTAGTAACCCAGTGTTACTAGCTACCTAGTGTGTGTAGCTAGCAACCTGGTGTGTGTAGCTAGCTACCTAGTGTGTATAACTAGCTACCTAGTGTGTAAAACTAGCTACCTAGTGAGTGTAACTAGCTACCTAGTGTGTATAACTAGCTACCTAGTGTGTGTAACTAGCTACCTAGTGCGTGTAACTAGCTACCTAGTGTGTATACCTAGCTACCTAGTGTGTGTAACTAGCTACCTAGTGTGTGTAACTAGCTACCTAGTGTGTATAACTAGCTACCTAGTGTGTGTAACTAGCTACCTAGTGTGTGTAACTAGCTACCTAGTGTGTATAACTAGCTACCTAGTGTGTGTAACTAGCTACCTAGTGTGTGTAACTAGCTACCTAGTGTGTATAACTAGCTACCTAGTGTGTGTAACTAGCTACCTAGTGTGTAACTAGCTACCTAGTGTGTATAACTAGCTACCTAGTGTGTATAACTAGCTACCTAGTGAGTGTAACTAGCTACCTAGTGTGTATAACTAGCTACCTCGTGTGTATAACTAGCTACCTAGTGTGTGTAACTAGCTACCTAGTGTGTATAACTAGCTACCTCGTGTGTGTAACTAGCTACCTAGTGAGTGTAACTAGCTACCTAGTGTGTGTAACTAGCTACCTAGTGAGTGTAACTAGCTACCTAGTGTGTATAACTAGCTACCTCGTGTGTGTAACTAGCTACCTAGTGAGTGTAACTAGCTACCTCGTGTGTGTAACTAGCTACCTAGTGAGTGTAACTAGCTACCTAGTGTGTGTAGTCAGCAGCAGCGACAGAGCTATTCATCTCTAGCTAACCACTAAAATATCCACACAGGTAACTAGCCAGCCGGACAGACATTGTTTTAGTATCAGCACCTGCCTCCTGTAAGGTCTTAACACGGTCCTACACACTCTCTCTCACACACACACACACACACACACACACACACACACACACACACACACACACACACACACACACACACACACACACACACACACACACACACACACACACACACACACACACACACACACACACACACACACACACACAAAAAAATTATCCTGTGGTGTGCATAAACTTCTTTTATGCAGTCTCCATGGGAGGGGAGGTGAAGAACTGTTTAAACTTGAGGTGATAAACATTCTCTACCTCTCCGTCAGGCAGGAAGAAGAAGAAGAACCTGTTGAATTATTGAAAAGCAAAGGAATGTTTCAAGAACAGAAAGAAGTACCCCCTGTCGATAAATACCACCTCATCTACCTCACCTGAGAAGTTGTTCATCAGACAGCCAACCCACAATGCACCTTCCTTTATTCCCCGGCACCTCTCTTGCCCTCTCTCTCCCCTGCGTAGTTAAAGCAGCATCGGTAATTGATTGTCATGGTGTCTAGCATGCTCTCATGTCTTGATTGGACCTGCTGCTCTAATCAAAAGGTTGGTAATTGAGATCATTCATCCGTGGCATTAGCAGCGGGGGAATGGGGGAGAGAGGTCAATTGGTCTACCTACCACCGCTGGTCTCTCCTTGTTAAGGTGGTGCATTAAACACCAGTGCTACTTTAACTTCCTGAAATCATACCAGTGGTGTCCAGGTAGCTTGGCTACTTTAACTTCCTGAAATCATTCCAGTGGTGTCCAGGTAGTTAGGCTACTTTAACTTCCTGAAATCATTCCAGTGGTGTCCAGGTAGCTTGGCTACTTTAATTTCCTGAAATCATATGGGTGGAAGGTAGCCTAGTGGTTAATGAAGAGTGTTGGGCCAGTAACCGATAGGTCCTTGAGCAAGGCAGTTACCCGCCAATAACAACTTATCCCTTGGCGCTGATAACATCGATTAAGGCAGTCACACGCACCTCTCTGAATCAAGGTGGCTGGGTTAAATGCAGAAAGACACATTTTGGTTGTGCAAATGACTAGGTATCCCCTTTGGTTTCCAGTGGTGTTCAGGTAGTTTGTCTGTCATTTGATGCTGTGGTAGGGATGGAAGAAGATGAAATCGGGTAAGGTGACATCTGAATACTTCATCCAACCTGCTAACAAACTGAGACAAAATATAATGCAGTGCTTTGTGTTCTGACTGATGAAACAACGTGATAGTTATCTTCAAGGCTTTGTAACTCTCAAATGAGATGCCAAATATGTACAATTGGAACTGGTCATCTTTGATTGGGCCAGAAATGTGATAGGCTCCACTCACCCCAATACGTTGAGCAGCGGCAGGATGAGGGAATGAGGAACGTTGCTTTTAAACCTTTTTCTTCTTTATTATTTTCACTCTTTGTCTTTTTCTGGCTAGTCTTCACAGGCCTGGTGGTGGCAGGGGACTCAGGGCTGGGCCTTTGCCTTGGGCGGAGTGGGGGGGGACCCCAAAACGGGGCCGTGGCAGGAGGATACCCTCTAGCACCTCCCCCCGGACCAACCTTAAAGGATGGCTTCGCCACCGGCTTCATGAGTGCACTCCCAAAAATAAGGCCCCACCTCCTGACTTCCTGTATATAATGGTCCCCAGCTGCAACAGGAAGGACAAATTGGGCCTCTGGGAGATGAGATTTGTAATTTTAGAGAGAGAGAGAGAGTGAAAAGGGAAAATTGGTAGCAGGCAACAGAAATTAGCATTATTTTGGCTTAAGTAGACATTAAACATTAAATAGCTGCAAAGTCCCTAAATGACTGGTCTGGGAGGGGAGAGAGGAGGGCAGCGGGGAGAGTGGAGGGTAGGGAGGGGAGAGAGGAGGGGAGGGTGGGGAGTGGAGGGTAGGGGAGGGGAGAGAGGAGGGGAGCGAGGGGAGAGAGGAGGGCAGCGGGGAGAGTGGAGGGTAGGGAGGGGAGAGAGGAGGGGAGGGAGGGGAGAGAGGAGGGCAGCGGGGAGAGTGGAGGGTAGGGAGGGGAGAGAGGGGGGGAGGGAGGGGAGAGAGGAGGGCAGCGGGGAGAGTGGAGGGTAGGGAGGGGAGAGAGGAGGGGAGGGAGGGGAGAGAGGAGGGCAGCGGGGAGAGTGGAGGGTAGGGAGGGGAGAGAGGAGGGGAGGGAGGGGAGAGAGGAGGGTAGGGTGGGGAGAGAGGAGGGCAGCGGGGAGAGTGGAGGGTAGGGAGGGGAGAGAGGAGGGCAGCGGGGAGAGTGGAGGGTAGGGAGGGGAGAGAGGAGGGGAGGGAGGGGAGAGAGGAGGGCAGCGGGGAGAGTGGAGGGTAGGGAGGGGAGAGAGGAGGGCAGCGGGGAGAGTGGAGGGTAGGGAGGGGAGAGAGGAGGGTAGGGTGGGGAGAGAGGAGGGCAGCGGGGAGAGAGGAGGGTAGGGAGGGGAGAGAGGAGGGCAGCGGGGAGAGAGGAGGGTAGGGAGGGGAGAGAGGAGGGCAGCGGGGAGAGTGGAGGGTAGGGAGGGGAGAGAGGAGGGTAGGGTGGGGAGAGAGGAGGGCAGCGGGGAGAGTGGAGGGTAGGGAGGGGAGAGAGGAGGGCAGCGGGGAGAGTGGAGGGTAGGGAGGGGAGAGAGGAGGGCAGCGGGGAGAGTGGAGGGTAGGGAGGGGAGAGAGGAGGGCAGCGGGGAGAGAGGAGGGTAGGGAGGGGAGAGAGGAGGGCAGCGGGGAGAGTGGAGGGTAGGGAGGGGAGAGAGGAGGGCAGCGGGGAGAGTGGAGGGTAGGGAGGGGAGAGAGGAGGGCAGCGGGGAGAGTGGAGGGTAGGGTGGGGAAGAGAGAGAGAGATCAGTGCTTCCGCAGCTCTTTGTCTGGGGGCTGTGGGCCGCAGACGGAGGGTTTGTCATTAGACAACCTCCTGCAGTGCCCAGGAGATGTGAGGGTCATCTGTTATTGATGAGTGTTTATCTGAGTCCTGGCTGCTTCACTGGCTTTCTGTTATCAGTTCTCAGATCGCTGTTACGCAACAGTGTGCCACCAAATACAGACAAATACACACTGGCATGTACACATGCACCTTCACACGCATGCACACACACTCACTCACTCACTCACTCACTCACTCACTCACTCACTCACTCACTCACTCACTCACTCACTCACTCACTCACTCACTCACTCACTCACTCACTCCCTCCCTCACTCACTCACTCACTCACTCACTCACTCACTCACTCCCTCACACACACACACACACACACACACACACACACACACACACACACACACACACACACACACACACACACACACACACACACACACACACACACACACACACACACACACACACACACACACACACACAATGCCACAATTGAAATAGATTAGTTGAACTAGAGGGCCCTTTTTTCCCTTTAGTGTGCTGTCTTTGATCTTATGGAGGTTCACACTTGATTTAAGCTGAGTCACATTCACTGTTGCTATGTTACTGCAATTAGAGCTAAGTAAGAGAGATTAACATGTAAATACCGTACAAATTCCTGCCAAAAGCACAGTGGACAGAAACACCAGCCTACAAAAACAAAATCCATCCACTCTCAGTTGCTTTTTTTGTAATATGGACGACTGTCTGCACTCATATATTCTGTCAGGAATACTGTAGTACAGTAAGGCTCAGACAGCCCAGCCATCGTTGACATCCTAAGCGTGTGTTCCAGTGGTCAACAGCTGGTGCAGGAGTCCATGCCAGTTCCTAATCAAAAAATGGAGGATTACCTTCCCATAATCCCGATGTGTTAAGAAGGAGGCTGGCTCACACTCTTCGCTGCAGGAGAGTGGGTCTGGAGTGAGGTATACAGGATATACTGCAGGACCCCCCCCCCCGTCCCCCCCCCCCGTCCACCCCAGCTGTGATATAGACGTGCTCCTCGAACGTACGGAGGACATAATAATGCAGATTTATTTCCTAGCCAACTGTGCTTCTGCCTCCGATATTGCTTGCTCTCTTAGTTCAATTTTATTTTAGGCTGGGTATCTGTAAAGCATATTGTGACAACTTCTGGTGTAAGAAAAAAACGGGTTTTATATAAAAATAGATTTTTATTGATTGATTTAAATTGACACGCATCAGGAGATGTTTTAACCTAAATCACATCTTCATGTACCTTTCGCTTGGTCTCTGTCTATTACATGTGACAGATGCAGATTCATTATCACAGTGAAACATGCTGGAAACAGGAACAACAACATTAATTATCACAGTGAAACACGCTGGAAACAGGAACAACAACATTACTTATCACAGTGAAACATGCTGGAAACAGGAACAACATTCATTATCACAGTGAAACACACTGGAAACAGGAACAACAACATTACTTATCACAGTGAAACACGCTGCAAACAGGAACAACATTCATTATCACAGTGAAACATGCTGGAAACAGGAACAACATTAATTATCACAGTGAAACACGCTGGAAACAGGAACAACAACATTACTTATCACAGTGAAACATGCTGGAAACAGGAACAACATTCATTATCACAGTGAAACACACTGGAAACAGGAACAACATTCATTATCACAGTGAAACATGCTGGAAACAGGAACAACATTAATTATCACAGTGAAACATGCTGAAAACAGGAACAACATTCATTATCACAGTGAAACACGTTGGAAACAGGAACAACATTCATTATCACAGTGAAACACGCTGGAAACAGGAACAACATTAATTATCACAGTGAAACACGCTGGAAACAGGAACAACAACATTTATTATCACAGTGAAACATGCTGGAAACAGGAACACCATTAATTATCACAGTGAAACATGCTGGAAACAAGAACAACATTAATTATCACAGTGAAACATGCTGGAAACAGGAACAACAACATTCATTATCACAGTGAAACACGTTGGAAACAGGAACAACATTAATTATCACAGTGAAACATGCTGGAAACAGGAACAACATTCATTATTACAGTGAAACATGCTGGAAACAGGAACAAATTTAATTATCACAGTGAAACACGCTGGTAACAGGAACAACAACATTAAATATCACAGTGAAACATGTTGGAAACAGGAACAACATTAATTATCACAGTGAAACACGCTGGAAACAGGAACAACATTCATTATCACAGTGAAACATGCTGGAAACAGGAACAACATTAATTATCACAGTGAAACACGCTGGAAACAGGAACAACAATATTAATTATCACAGTGAAACATGCTGGAAACAGGAACAACATTCATTATCACAGTGAAACACACTGGAAATAGGAACAACATTCATTATCACAGTGAAACATGCTGGAAACAGGAACAACATTAATTATCACAGTGAAACATGCTGAAAACAGGAACAACATTCATTATCACAGTGAAACACGTTGGAAACAGGAACAACATTCATTATCACAGTGAAAAACGCTGGAAACAGGAACAACATTAATTATCACAGTGAAACACGCTGGAAACAGGAACAACAACATTTATTATCACAGTGAAACATGCTGGAAACAGGAACAACATTAATTATCACAGTGAAACATGCTGGAAACAGGAACAACATTAATTATCACAGTGAAACATGCTGGAAACAGGAACAACAACATTCATTATCACAGTGAAACACGCTAGAAACAGGAACAACATTCATTATCACAGTGAAACATGCTGGAAACAGGAACAACAACATTAATTATCACAGTGAAACACGTTGGAAACAGGAACAACATTCATTATCACAGTGAAACACGCTGGAAACAGGAACAACAACAATAGTCTGAATCTGCTAAATATTCAAGGTGAAGCCTTATCAACGACAACCTGCTTCTGAAACCTGCTCACCGTGTTCCATCCTGTCATGCCTCCGTCATCTCCATGGCGATGACGGACTTGCGAATGCAAGCAGAACAACCGCTGAAGAAGTGATAGACTACCTGTCGCCGTCTCGCTTCGCTTGATGTGACTGAATTATGAGACAGAACTTCCAGCTCTAGCAAAACTGCCTTGAGTGACTATAGAACCACAGTATATATTTTGGAGGGCGTTGAGCCTCCTCCTGTCAATCGGTGGCTCTTTGAAGGGCTCATTCTGTTAGAGACACGTGAACCGAGGCTTCTCTCTTCTTCTCCACCTCCCTTCTGTCCTTTCCTCTGAGCACTGACCCTCTTGTCTGGCCAGGCTAAAATCAAATTAGCAGGCTCTGAGTCAATCACACAGCGATCTCACTCTCATTAGCAGGCTGAGTCAATCACAGTGATCTTGGCAGGCTCTGAGTCAATCACACAGTGAACTCACTCTCATTGGCAGGCTCTGAGTCAATCACACTGTGATCTCACTCTCATTAGCAGGCTCTGAGTCAATCACACACCGATCTCACTCTCATTAGCAGGATCTGAGTCAATCACACAGCGATCTCACTCTCATTAGCAGGCTCTGAGTCAATCACACAGCGATCTCACTCTCATTAGCAGGCTCTGAGTCAATCACACAGTGATCTCACTCTCATTAGCAGGCTCTGAGTCAATCACACAGCGAGCTCACTCTCATTAGCAGGCTCTGAGTCAATCAAACAGCGATCTCACTCTCATTAGCAGGCTCTGAGTCAATCACACAGCGAGCTCACTCTCATTAGCAGGCTCTGAGTCAATCACACAGCGATCTCACTCTCATTAGCAGGCTCTGAGTCAATCACACAGCGAGCTCACTCTCATTAGCAGGCTCTGAGTCAATCACACAGCGATCTCACTCTCATTAGCAGGCTCTGAGTCAATCACACTGCGATCTCACTCTCATTAGCAGGCTCTGAGTCAATCACACAGCGATCTCACTCTCATTAGCAGGCTCTGAGTCAATCACACAGTGATCTCACTCTCATTAGCAGGCTCTGAGTCAATCACACAGCGAGCTCACTCTCATTAGCAGGCTCTGAGTCAATCACACAGCGAGCTCACTCTCATTAGCAGGCTCTGAGTCAATCACACAGCGATCTCACTCTCATTGGCAGGCTCTGAGTCAATCACACAGCGATCTCACTTTCATTAGCAGGCTCTGAGTCAATCACACAGCGAGCTCACTCTCATTAGCAGGCTCTGAGTCAATCACACAGCGAGCTCACTCTCATTAGCAGGCTCTGAGTCAATCACACAGCGATCTCACTCTCATTAGCAGGCTCTGAGTCAATCACACAGCGATCTCACTCTCATTAGCAGGCTCTGAGTCAATCACACAGCGAGCTCACTCTCATTAGCAGGCTCTGAGTCAATCACACAGCGAGCTCACTCTCATTAGCAGGCTCTGAGTCAATCACACAGCGATCTCACTCTCATTAGCAGGCTCTGAGTCAATCACACAGCGAGCTCACTCTCATTAGCAGGCTCTGAGTCAATCACACAGTGAACTCACTCTCATTAGCAGGCTCTGAGTCAATCATACAGCGATCTCACTCTCATTAGCAGGCTCTGAGTCAATCACAATGTGATCTCACTCTCATTAGCAGGCTCTGAGTCAATCACACTGTGATCTCACTCTCATTAGCAGGCTCTGAGTCAATCACACTGTGATCTCACTCTCATTAGCAGGCTCTGAGTCAATCACAATGTGATCTCACTCTCATTAGCAGGCTCTGAGTCAATCACACTGTGATCTCACTCTCATTAGCAGGCTCTGAGTCAATCACAATGTGATCTCACTCTCATTAGCAGGCTCTGAGTCAATCACACTGTGATCTCACTCTCATTAGCAGGCTCTGAGTCAATCACACTGTGATCTCACTCTCATTAGCAGGCTCTGAGTCAATCACAATGTGATCTCACTCTCATTAGCAGGCTCTGAGTCAATCACACTGTGATCTCACTCTCATTAGCAGGCTCTGAGTCAATCACACAGTGAACTCACTCTCATTAGCAGGCTCTGAGTCAATCACACAGCGATCTCACTCTCATTAGCAGGCTCTGAGTCAATCACAATGTGATCTCACTCTCATTAGCAGGCTCTGAGTCAATCACACTGTGATCTCACTCTCATTAGCAGGCTCTGAGTCAATCACACTGTGATCTCACTCTCATTAGCAGGCTCTGAGTCAATCACACAGTGAACTCACTCTCATTAGCAGGCTCTGAGTCAATCACACAGCGATCTCACTCTCATTAGCAGGCTCTGAGTCAATCACAATGTGATCTCACTCTCATTAGCAGGCTCTGAGTCAATCACACTGTGATCTCACTCTCATTAGCAGGCTCTGAGTCAATCACACTGTGATCTCACTCTCATTAGCAGGCTCTGAGTCAATCACACAGCGAGCTCACTCTCATTAGCAGGCTCTGAGTCAATCACACTGTGATCTCACTCTCATTAGCAGGCTCTGAGTCAATCACACTGCGATCTCACTCTCATTAGCAGGCTCTGAGTCAATCACACTGCGATCTCACTCTCATTAGCAGGCTCTGAGTCAATCACACAGCGAGCTCACTCTCATTAGCAGGCTCTGAGTCAATCACACAGCGAGCTCACTCTCATTAGCAGGCTCTGAGTCAATCACACAGCGAGCTCACTCTCCTTAGCAGGCTCTGAGTCAATCACACAGCGATCTCACTCTCATTAGCAGGCTCTGAGTCAATCACACAGCGAGCTCACTCTCATTAGCAGGCTCTGAGTCAATCACACAGCGAGCTCACTCTCATTAGCAGGCTCTGAGTCAATCACACAGCGATCTCACTCTCATTAGCAGGCTCTGAGTCAATCACACAGCGATCTCACTCTCATTAGCAGGCTCTGAGTCAATCACACAGCGAGCTCACTCTCATTAGCAGGCTCTGAGTCAATCACATAGCGATCTCACTCTCATTAGCAGGCTCTGAGTCAATCACACAGCGATCTCACTCTCATTAGCAGGCTCTGAGTCAATCACACAGCGAGCTCACTCTCATTAGCAGGCTCTGAGTCAATCACACAGCGAGCTCACTCTCATTAGCAGGCTCTGAGTCAATCACACTGTGATCTCACTCTCATTAGCAGGCTCTGAGTCAATCACACAGTGATCTCCCTCTCATAGGCCCCTATCAGCATGTGAGCCAGTTGTTCAAACAGACATATGACAGGTTTTTAGCTTGATTTAACACTTCTTCTGCCATCTGCACTCCCAATCACAGAGTCCTTCCACCCAAAAAGCCCCATCCCTCGTCCTGCAGGGCTGCTCTAATGTAATACGATCCCGTTTCCTCCACGGTAATTTCACTTCCTTCTCTTCTCCTTTACTTGTAGCAGATTCCTCATTCCTCCACGGTTCGTCAGCTCTGCTGATCAATGCCCCCTGAGTCATCTAAATGATCTTTAATGTTGCTGTTTACCTGGGCCACTTTCACAGCTGCAGCCAGTCAATACATCTTACACCGTATAGACCAGCTCTTGAGAGCATCTCCCCGGCCACACATCAGCTAATCCAAACCACTAATCTGCAATAATCTGCACCATCCAAATCAATTGGTCTCTTACCAGTCCACTCTAGGAGACAGAGGACAATGCTTCACAAGCCTCTTGCAAAAGCACCCTGGAAAGCAGATACCCTAGATTAAAACGGCAGCTTGTGGTGTCATCCACTTAGGCCACGGAGATACGGATATGGATTCCGTTCACTGTCACGCGGTACAGTGGGTTGTCATTATAGCGTGTGACCGGTATCAACACCAGGAGATGAGTGTCGAACGCTTTACAGGAAGAGAAAGTTAGGGCATAGAGAGGCAGAATTATCCTGTTTCCATTGTGACTGGCTTTTATTGTGGGAAGGTATTTTAGTCAAATGCTGGATAGAAGCATATTTTGTCACGTCTTTGTCTCCACTGCCCCTTACCAGCACTGAACTAATGCATTTTTTTGAATGGTATAATAAACCGTTTATTTGTCTGTATTATTGCAGATATTATTGTACTGTTGATATGTAAGGTACTCTATATATATATACATTATATCTACACTATATCTACACTATATCTGCACTATATCTACACTATATCTACACTATATCTTTACTAAATATGAATGATATCTACAATTTATCTACACTATATCTGCACTATATCTATAATATATCTACACTATATCTACACTATATCTACACTATATCTACACTATATTTACACTATATCTTTACTAAATATGAATGATATCTACAATTTATCTACACTACACCTACACTATATATATAATATATCTACACTATATCTGCACTATATCTACACTAAATATGAATGATATCTACAATTTATCTACACTACACTACATCTACACTATATATACACTATATCTACACTATGTCTACACTATATATACACTATATCTACTACATTTACATTTAAGTCATTTAGCAGACGCTCTTATCCAGAGTGACTTACAAATTGGAAAGTTCATACATATTCATCCTGGTCCCCCCGTGGGAATTGAACCCACAACCCTGGCGTTGCAAGCGCCATGCTCTACCAACTGAGCCACACGGGATCTATAATAAATATACACTATATCTACACTATATCTATAATATATCTAAACTATATATACACTATATCTATAATATATCTACACTATATATACACTATGTATACAATATATCTACACTATATATACACTATATCTACACTATATCTATAATATATCTACACTATATCTATAATATATCTACACTATATATACACTATATCTATAATATATCTACACTATATATACACTATATCTATAATATATCTACACTATATATACACTATATCTATAATATATCTACACTATATCTATAATATATCTACACTATATATACACTATATCTATAATATATCTACACTATATATACACTATATCTATAATATATCTACACTATATCTATAATATATCTACACTATATCTACACTATGTATACACTATATCTACACTATATATACACTATATCTACACTATATCTATAATATATCTACACTATATCTATAATATATCTACACTATATATACACTATATCTATAATATATCTACACTATATATACACTATGTATACACTATATCTACACTATATATACACTATATCTACACTATATCTATAATATATCTACACTATATCTATAATATATCTACACTATATATACACTATATCTATAATATATCTACACTATATATACACTATGTATACACTATATCTACACTATATATACACTATATCTACACTATATCTATAATATATCTACACTATATCTATAATATATTTACATTTACATTTTACATTTTAGTCATTTAGCAGACGCTCTTATCCAGAGCGACATATATACACTATATCTACACTATATCTATAATATATCTACACTATATCTATAATATATCTACACTATATATACACTATATCTATAATATATCTACACTATATATACACTATATCTATAATATATCTACACTATATATACACTATATCTACACTATGTATACACTATATCTACACTATATATACACTATATCTATAATATATCTACACTATATATACACTATATCTATAATATATCTACACTATATATACACTATATCTATAATATATCTACACTATATATACACTATATCTACACTATATCTATAATATATCTACACTATATATACACTATATCTATAATATATCTACACTATATATACACTATATCTACACTATATCTATAATATATCTACACTATATCTACACTATATATACACTATATCTATAATATATCTACACTATATATACACTATATCTACACTATGTATACACTATATCTACACTATATATACACTATATCTATAATATATCTACACTATATATACACTATATCTACACTATATCTATAATATATATACACTATATCTACACTATATATACACTATAGCTACACTATATCTATAATATATCTACACTATATCTATAATATATCTACACTATATATACACTATATCTATAATATATCTACACTATATATACAAAGTATGTGGACGCACCTTCAAATGTGATGATTCGGCTATTTTCAGCCACACCTGTTGCTGACAGGTGCATAAAATCAAGCACACAGCCATGCAATCTCCATAGACAAACATTGGCAGTAGAATGGTCCGTACTGAAGAGCTCAGTGACTTTCAACGTGGCACCATCATAGGATGCCACCTTTCCAACAAGTCAGTTCGTCAAATTTCTGGCCTGCTTGAGCTGCAGAACGGGATCGCCGAGGGCTGAAGAGCGTAGTGCTTACGAATAGTGTCAGTGTCATCTGTGTAGTCACTGTAGTTGTTAGAGTCACTGTAGTCACTAGAGTCATGAGAGTCACTGTCGTCACTAGAGTCACGAGAGTCACTGTAGTCATTAGAGTCACTGTAGTTGTTAGAGTCACTGTAGTCATTAGAGTCACTGTAGTCATTAGAGTCACTGTAGTCATTAGAGTCACTGTAGTCATTAGAGTCACTGTAGTCATTAGAGTCACTGTAGTCATTAGAGTCACTGTAGTCATTAGAGTCACTGTAGTCATTAGAGTCACTGTAGTTGTTAGAGTCACTGTAGTCATTAGAGTCACTGTAGTTGTTAGAGTCACTGTAGTTGTTAGAGTCACTGTAGTCATTAGAGTCACTGTAGTCATTAGAGTCACTGTAGTCATTAGAGTCACTGTAGTCATTAGAGTCACTGTAGTCATTAGAGTCACTGTAGTTGTTAGAGTCACTGTAGTCATTAGAGTCACTGTAGTTGTTAGAGTCACTGTAGTTGTTAGAGTCACTGTAGTTGTTAGAGTCACTGTAGTTGTTAGAGTCACTGTAGTCATTAGAGTCACTGTAGTTGTTAGAGTCACTGTAGTTGTTAGAGTCACTGTAGTCATTAGAGTCACTGTAGTTGTTAGAGTCACTGTAGTCATTAGAGTCACTGTAGTCATTAGAGTCACTGTAGTTGTTAGAGTCACTGTAGTCATTAGAGTCACTGTAGTTGTTAGAGTCACTGTAGTTGTTAGAGTCACTGTAGTCATTAGAGTCACTGTAGTTGTTAGAGTCACTGTAGTTGTTAGAGTCACTGTAGTTGTTAGAGTCACTGTAGTCATTAGAGTCACTGTAGTCATTAGAGTCACTGTAGTTGTTAGAGTCACTGTAGTTGTTAGAGTCACTGTAGTTGTTAGAGTCACTGTAGTTGTTAGAGTCACTGGAGTCATTAGAGTCACTGTAGTTGTTAGAGTCACTGTAGTCATGAGAGTCACTGTAGTCATTAGATTCACTGTAGTCATTAGAGTTATTCTAGTCACTAGAGTCATGAGAGTCACTGTAGTCATTAGAGTCACTGTAGTCATTAGATTCACTGTAGTCATGAGAGTCACTGTAGTCATTAGATTCACTGTAGTTGTTAGAGTCACTCTAGTCACTAGAGTCATGAGAGTCACTGTCGTCATTATATTCACTGTAGTTGTTAGAATCACTGTAGTCACTATAGTCACTGTAGTCACTAAAGTCACTGTAGTCATTAGAGTTACTGTAGTCATTAGAGTTCACTGTAGTCATGAGAGTCACTGTAGTCATTAGATTCACTGTAGTTGTTAGAGTCACTCTAGTCACTAGAGTCATGAGAGTCACTGTAGTCATTAGAGTCACTGTAGTAGTTAGAGTCACTGTAGTCACTAGAGTCATGAGAGTCACTGTCGTCACTAAAGTCACTGTAGTCATTAGAGTTACTCTAGTCACTAGAGTCATGAGAGTCACTGTAGTCATTAGATTCACTGTAGTTGTTAGAGTCATGAGAGTCACTAGAGTCATGAGAGTCACTGTAGTCATTATATTCACTGTAGTTGTTAGAGTCACTGTAGTCACTAGAGTCATGAGAGTCACTGTAGTCATTAGATTCACTGTAGTTGTTAGAGTCACTGTAGTCACTAGAGTCATGAGAGTCACTGTAGTCATTAGATTCACTGTAGTTGTTAGAATCACTGTAGTCACTGTAGTCATTAGAGTCACTGTAGTTGTTAGAGTCACTGTAGTCACTCTAGTCACTGTAGTCACTAGAGTCACTAGAGTTACGAGAGTCACTCTAGTCACTAGAGTCATTGTAGTCACTATAGTCACTAGAGTTACGAGAGTCACTCTAGTCACTAGAGTCACGCGAGTCACTACAGTCAAGAGTCACTGTAGTCACGAGATTCACTGTAGTCACGAGAGTCACGGGAGTCAATAGAGTGACTAGAGTCATTAAAATTGAGCCTTGGGTGAGTGTGAGCCCTATTCTCTTTCACACTCGGTCTCTCACCCATCTTCACCCATCTCTCCCTCTCTCTCTCTGTATATATCTCTCTCTTCCCCTCTTCTCTCTCTCTCTCTCTCTCTCTCTCTCTCCTACATAAGATTGTGTCAGCATCACTTCAGTCATACTAACAACCATCTCCTCTAGACAAGCAGTGGAAGCTAACAACCACCTCCACAAGATAAGCAGTGGAAGCTAACAACCATCTCTTCTAGACAAGCAGTGGAAGCTAACAACCATCTCCTCTAGATAAGCAGTGGAAGCTAACAACCATCTCCTCTAGATAAGTAGTGTAAGCTAACAACCATCTCCTCTAGATAAGCAGTGGAAGCTAACAACCATCTTCTGTATTTAAGCAGTGGAAGCTGACAACCATCTCCTCTATTTAAGCAGTGGAAGCTAACAACCATCTCCTCTAGATAAGCAGTGGAAGCTAACAACCATCTCCTCTAGATAAGCAGTGGAAGCTAACAACCATCTCCTCTAGATAAGCAGTGGAAGCTAACGACCATCTCCTCTAGATAGGCAGTGGAAGCAGACAACCATCTCCTCTAGATAAGCAGTGGAAGCTGACAACCATCTCCTCTAGATAAGCAGTGGAAGCTGACAACCATCTTCTGTATTTAAGCAGTGGAAGCTAACAACCATCTTCTCTAGATAAGCAGTGGAAGCTGACAACCATCTCCTCTATTTAAGCAGTGGAAGCTAACAACCATCTCCTCTAGATAAGCAGTGGAAGCTAACAACCATCTCCTCTAGAAAAGCAGTGGAAGCTAACAACCATCTCCTCTAGATAAGCAGTGGAAGCTAACAACCATCTCCTCTAGATAAGCAGTGGAAGCTAACAACCATCTCATGTATTTAAGCAGTGGAAGCTAACAACCATCTCCTCTAGAAAAGCAGTGGAAGCTGACAACCATCTCATGTATTTAAGCAGTGGAAGCTAACAACCATCTCCTCTAGCTCTTATATTTTGTTCAGTTCGGGTAGATTAAGGGGTATACCCTTTATCTTGTCATATTTTAATGATTTCAAACAAAAAAAAATGTCAAATTGACTGGGAACATAAAGGAACCTTTTCCAGAAAGGGTTCTTCATGGACCCGAATAGAGTTGCAAGTGGAACCAAAAAGGGGACAGCTGAAGAACCCTATTTTTCTAAAAGGGTATGTAACTGCTGTTCCAATCATTACCATGTAAATGCATGGTTTTAGCTACACTTGATGTAAACCGATCACATTATTGAACACATTTATTTCACAAGAGCGGCATCAGCGGCTGACGAGCCTCTCACGGTTGTTTCTGCTTGTATTCTGAGTGAGCCAAGACATTTGAAATTGCATCTGATCGCGCAGCTTAACCATTTTTATAACTTATAGCCCTTGTCATTATTAGACGTTGGACATATCCATCTTATTAAACAGACCCCGGTAACAACTGACGGCCATAACAGTCTTAAAAACTAGAGGAAACAATTATAGTATTTTTCTCTCAGAGAACTGCACTCATAATAACTGTCAAGTTCCAGATATTTAATCTCACTTACTGATGATCAATACGTCCGCTCTACTTCCTCCCTGTGTTTTGTTCTGCCAATAGGACTGCTGAGGCTTTACAGTATTGATGAGAGGAGACCTCCGTAGCCTGAGGGAGACATAAACTGGCTTGTCGCATTCTGGAGCTTCAATTTAGCATGTTGCTTACCCTCCCTCCTTCACTCCCCATTTGCCAGAAAAGAAGCTAGCACGCAGGCTTATGCAAGCTGTGGCTACATGGACATGTTGGCGCTGCCGGCTATCGTGAGGCTGTGGCATTCGGGGACCGAGGCCTTTTTCTACATTGTAACCGTTATGGTGACAAACAGCAGACCACAGTAGAGCAGGGGGCTCGCCTAAGTGGCAGAAGCAGCCGGAGAGGGTGAACGAGGAGAAGGCCAAATGGTAAGGGACCACTGAGTTTGAGCTAGGGCGTGGGAAACACTTTTTTTCACTGTTGGACTCGAGAGCGAGAGGGGACAGCGCATCAGACATCAGAATGATAGGTGGCCTTTTAAATCCAGGTTCAACCTCCGTGTCGTAGTTCTCGATACAGATGATATTTCAGAGTAAAATGTCAGTAAACAATGTCCTTCTGAGTGGGATGGACGTCGGGTTTTGGCGGCATATGTTAACACATGAACGTCATGGTCACTTGAGCATTCCACAGGGGTGAAACCTGCCTTGACTCTCTTTCTCTCTCTCTCTCTCTCTCTCTCTCTCTCTCTCTCTCTCTCTCTCTCTCTCTCTCTCTCTCTCTCTCTCTCTCTCTCTTTCTCTGTCTCTCTGTCTCTCTGTCTCTGTCTCTCTGTCTCTCGCTATCTCTCTCTCTCTGTCTCTGTCTCTGTCTCTGTCTCTGTCTCTGTCTCTGTCTCTCTCTCTCTCTCTCTCTCTCTCTCTCTCTCTCTCTCTCTCTCTCTCTCTCTCTCTCTCTCTCTCTCTCTCTCTCTCTCTCTCTCTCTCTCTCTCTCTCTGTCTCTCTGTCTCTCTGTCTCTCAATTCAATTCAATTCAAGGGGCTTTATTGGCATGGGAAACATGTGTTAACATTGCCAAAGCAAGTGAGGTAGATATTATACAAAAGTGAAATAAACAATAAAAATTAACAGTAAACATTACACATACAGAAGTTTCAAAACAATAAAGACATTACAAATGTTATATTATATATATACAGTGTTGTAACAATGTACAAATGGTTAAAGCACACAAGTTAAAATAAACAAGCATAAATTTGGGTTGTATTTACAATGGTGTTTGTTCTTCACTGGTTGCCCTTTTCTTGTGGCAACAGGTCACAAATCTTGCTGCTGTGATGGCACACTGTGGAATTTCTCCCAGTAGATATGGGAGTTTATCAAAATTGGATTTGTTTTCAAATTCTTTGTGGATCTGTGTAATCTGAGGGAAATATGTCTCTCTAATATGGTCATACATTGCGCAGGAGGTTAGGAAGTGCAGCTCAGTTTCCACCTCATTTTGTGGGCAGTGTGCACATAGCCTGTCTTCTCTTGAGAGCCATGTCTGCCTACGGCGGCCTTTCTCAATAGCAAGGCTATGCTCACTGAGTCTGTACATAGTCAAAGCTTTCCTTAAGTTTGGGTCAGTCACAGTGGTGAGGTATTCTGCCACTGTGTACTCTCTGTTTAGGGCCAAATAGCATTCTAGTTCTAGTTTTAGTTTTTAGTTTTAGTTTTAGTGTTAGTTTTTATGTTATTCTCTCTCTATCTCTCTGTCTCTCTCTCTCTCTCTCTGTCTCTGTCTCTCTCTCTCTGTCTCTCTGTCTCTCTCTGTCTCTCTGTCTCTCTCTATCTCTCTGTCTCTGTCTCTCTCTCTCTGTGTCTCTCTCTCTCTCTCGTCAGAGTCCTTGACCCACCACCTCTTCACACACACACACACACACACACACACACACACACACACACACACACACACACACACACACACACACACACACACACACACACACACACACACACACACACACACACACACACACACACACACACACACACACACACACACACACACACACACACACACACACACAACTCATAGGGTAGGATACCCCTACATACACACAGACCAGCAGCCTGCTCTCGGCTGCTGTTCTCATCAAGGTATGTGTAATTTGGTAAATGAAGCTGTAATTATCTCACAGGGTGAGACCATGGAGAGAAGACACGATTCACAGAACAGGGATCTTCACAATCCATTATGTTCTTTATGTAGGAAAGTAGTGTGACGGACGCATGTGTGTATTACTCTATATGATGTATAATCAGTGTTACCATGGTTACTGTATGTGATGTATAATCAGTGTTACCAGGGTTACTGTATGTGATGTATAATCAGTGTTACCATGGTTACTGTATATGATGTATAATCAGTGTCACCATGGTTACTGTATATGATGTATAATCAGTGTTACCAGGGTTACTGTATAGATGTATAATCAGTGTTACCATGGTTAATGTATATGATGTATAATCAGTGTTTCCAGGGTTACTGTATATTATGTATAATCAGTGTTACCAGGGTTACTGTATATGATGTATAATCAGTGTTACCAGGGTTACTGTATATGATGTATAATCAGTGTTACCAGGGTTACTGTATATGATGTATAATCAGTGTTACCAGGGTTACTGTATATGATGTATAATCAGTGTTACCAGGGTTACTGCATATAATGTATAATCAGTGTTACCATGGTTGCTGCATATAATGTATAATCAGTGTTACCAGGGATACAGCATATGTTGTATAATCAGTGTTACCAGGGTTACTGTATATGTTGTATAATCAGTGTTACCAGGGTTACTGTATATGATGTATAATCAGTGGTACCAGGGTTACTGTATATGATGTATAATCAGTGTTTCCAGGGTTACTGTATGTGATGTATAATCAGTGTTACCAGGGTTACTGTATGTGATGTATAATCAGTGTTACCATGGTTACTGTATATGATGTATAATCAGTGTCACCATGGTTACTGTATATGATGTATAATCAGTGTTACCAGGGTTACTGTATAGATGTATAATCAGTGTTACCATGGTTAATGTATATGATGTATAATCAGTGTTTCCAGGGTTACTGTATATTATGTATAATCAGTGTTACCAGGGTTACTGTATATGATGTATAATCAGTGTTACCAGGGTTACTGTATATGATGTATAATCAGTGTTACCAGGGTTACTGTATATGATGTATAATCAGTGTTACCAGGGTTACTGTATATGATGTATAATCAGTGTTACCAGGGTTACTGCATATAATGTATAATCAGTGTTACCATGGTTGCTGCATATAATGTATAATCAGTGTTACCAGGGATACAGCATATGTTGTATAATCAGTGTTACCAGGGTTACTGTATATGTTGTATAATCAGTGTTACCAGGGTTACTGTATATGATGTATAATCAGTGTTACCAGGGTTACTGTATATGATTTTTTATCAGTGTTTCCAGGGTTACTGTATATGATGTATAATCAGTGTTTCCATGGTTACTGTATATGATGTATAATCAGTGTTACCAGGGTTACTGTATATGATGTATAATCAGTGGTACCAGGGTTACTGTATATGATGTATAATCAGTGTTTCCAGGGTTACTGTATATGACGTATAATCAGTGTTTCCATGGTTACTGTATATGAGGAATAATCAGTGTAATTTGTAATTTCTGTGTTTATCTCTGTCTCTGTGTTTATCTCTGTCTCTGTGTTTATCTCTGACTCTGTCTCTGTGTTTATCTCTGTCTCTGTGTTTATCTCTGTCTCTCTGTTTATCTCTGTCTCTGTCTGTGTTTATCTCTGTCTCTTTGTTTATCTCTGTCTCTGTGTTTATCTCTCTCTCTGTGTTTATCTCTGTCGCTGTGTTTATCTATGTCTCTTTGTTTATCTCTGTCTCTGTGTTTATCTCTGTCTCTGTCTCTGTGTTTATCTCTGTCTCTGTGTTTATCTCTGTCTCTGTGTGTGTATCTGTCTCTGTGTTTATCTCTGTCTCTGTGTTTATCTCTGTCTCTGTGTGTGTATCTGTCTCTGTGTTTATCTCTGTCTCTGTGTTTATCTCTGTCTCTGTGTTTATCTCTGTCTCTGTGTTTATCTCTCTCTCTGTGTTTATCTCTGTCGCTGTGTTTATCTATGTCTCTTTGTTTATCTCTGTCTCTGTGTTTATCTCTGTCTCTGTCTCTGTGTTTATCTCTGTCTCTGTGTTTATCTCTGTCTCTGTGTGTGTATCTGTCTCTGTGTTTATCTCTGTCTCTGTGTTTATCTCTGTCTCTGTGTGTGTATCTGTCTCTGTGTTTATCTCTGTCTCTGTGTGTGTATCTGTCTCTGTGTTTATCTCTGTCTCTGTGTTTATCTCTGTCTCTGTCTCTGTGTTTATCTCTGTCTCTGTGTTTATCTCTGTCTCTGTGTGCGTCTCTGCCTCTGTGTTTATCTCTGTCTCTGTGTTTATCTCTGTCTCTGTGTGT
>NC_092105.1:8287366-8397366 GCF_045679555.1 Salvelinus alpinus | reverse complement strand
TGCAGAGTAAATGGATGTCCAAAGACAGACATTAAAATACACACGTCAGCATTGCACTAATGTATAGGGAGAACAGGTGACAGATGCATTTGTGCTGTAGCGTAATGCACATGACATATTTTCAAACTGTTTTGATCTGTAATGGATGCCGTTCTCTGGACATAAGCATTAATGATGTGCCAGTGACTGCTGCTGCCATAGGGCTACAGAAGAACAGTGATAGAGAGGTGGAGGAGGGACATGTTCAGGACATGAGAGTGGAGGAGGAGGAGGGACATGTTCAGGACATTAGAGAGGAGGAGGAGAAGAAACTAGTTCAGGACATGAGAGAGGTGGAGGAGAGACTAGTTCAGGACATGAGAGTGGAGGACAAGAGACTAGTTCAGGACATTAGAGAGGAGAAGAGACTAGTTCAGGACATGAGAGTGGAGGAGGAGGAGGGACATGTTCAGGACATTAGAGAGGAGGAGGAGAAGAAACTAGTTCAGGACATGAGAGAGGTGGAGGAGAGACTAGTTCAGGACATGAGAGTGGAGGAGAAGAGACTAGTTCAGGACATTAGAGAGGAGAAGAGACTAGTTCAGGACATGAGAGTGGAGGAGAGATTAGTTCAGGACATGAGAGTGGAGGAGGAGGAGGGACATGTTCAGGACATTAGAGAGGAGGAGGAGCAGAGACTAGTTCAGGACATGAGAGTGGAGGAGGGACTAGTTCAGGACATGAGAGAGGAGAAGAGACTAGTTCAGGACATGAGAGTGGAGGAGAAGAGACTAGTTCAGGACATGAGAGTGGAGGAGAAGAGACTAGTTCAGGACATGAGAGTGGAGGAGAAGAGACTAGTTCAGGACATGAGAGTGGAGGAGAGACTAGTTCAGGACATGAGAGAGGAGGAGAAGAGACTAGTTCAGGACATGAGAGTGGAGGAGAAGAGACTAGTTCAGGACATTAGAGAGGAGAAGAGACTAGTTCAGGACATGAGAGTGGAGGAGAGACTAGTTCAGGACATGAGAGTGGAGGAGGAGGAGGGACATGTTCAGGACATTAGAGAGGAGAAGAGACTAGTTCAGGACATGAGAGTGGAGGAGAGACTAGTTCAGGACATGAGAGTGGAGGAGAAGAGACTAGTTCAGGACATTAGAGAGGAGAAGAG
Organism: Salvelinus alpinus; assembly: GCF_045679555.1. Classification (NCBI taxonomy): domain Eukaryota; kingdom Metazoa; phylum Chordata; class Actinopteri; order Salmoniformes; family Salmonidae; genus Salvelinus; species Salvelinus alpinus. The sequence continues at coordinate 8,396,216 of NC_092105.1, read as the reverse complement.
ACTAGTTCAGGACATGAGAGTGGAGGAGAAGAGACTACTTCAGGACATGAGAGAGGAGAAGAGACTAGTTCAGGACATGAGAGTGGAGGAGAGACTAGTTCAGGACATGATAGTGGAGGAGAAGAGACTAGTTCAGGACATGAGAGAGGAGAAGAGACTAGTTCAGGACATGAGAGAGGAGAAGAGACTAGTTCAGGACATGAGAGTGGAGGAGAAGAGACTAGTTCAGGACATGAGAGTGGAGAAGAGACTAGTTCAGAACAGGAGAGTGGAGGAGAAGAGACTAGTTCAGGACATGAGAGAGGTGGAGAAGAGACTAGTTCAGGACATGAGAGTGGAGGAGGGACTAGTTCAGGACATGAGAGTGGAGGAGAAGAGACTAGTTCAGGACATGAGAGTGGAGGAGAGACTAGTTCAGGACATGAGAGTGGAGGAGAGACTAGTTCAGGACATGAGAGTGGAGGAGAGACTAGTTCAGGACATGATAGTGGAGGAGAAGAGACTAGTTCAGGACATGAGAGTGGAGAAGAGACTAGTTCAGAACAGGAGAGTGGAGGAGAAGAGACTAGTTCAGGACATGAGAGAGGTGGAGAAGAGACTAGTTCAGGACATGAGAGTGGAGGAGGGACTAGTTCAGGACATGAGAGTGGAGGAGAAGAGACTAGTTCAGGACATGAGAGTGGAGGAGAGACTAGTTCAGGACATGAGAGTGGAGGAGAGACTAGTTCAGGACATGAGAGTGGAGGAGAGACTAGTTCAGGACATGATAGTGGAGGAGAAGAGACTAGTTCAGGACATGAGAGAGGTGGAGAAGAGACTAGTTCAGGACATGAGAGTGGAGGAGAAGAGACTAGTTCAGGACATGAGAGAGGTGGAGAAGAGACTAGTTCAGGACATGAGAGTGGAGGAGAAGAGACTAGTTCAGGACATGAGAGTGGAGGAGAGACTAGTTCAGGACATGAGAGTGGAGGAGAGACTAGTTCAGGACATGAGAGTGGAGGAGAGACTAGTTCAGGACATGAGAGTGGAGGAGAAGAGACTAGTTCAGGACATGAGAGAGGAGAAGAGACTAGTTCAGGACATGAGAGTGGAGGAGAAGAGACTAGTTCAGGACATGAGAGAGGAGAAGAGACTAGTTCAGGACATGAGAGTGGAGGAGAAGAGACTAGTTCAGGACATGAGAGAGGAGAAGAGACTAGTTCAGGACATGAGAGTGGAGGAGAGACTAGTTCAGGACATGAGAGTGGAGGAGAGACTAGATCAGGACATGATAGTGGAGGAGAAGAGACTAGTTCAGGACATGAGAGTGGAGGAGAAGAGACTAGTTCAGGACATGAGAGTGGAGGAGAGACTAGTTCAGGACATGATAGTGGAGGAGAAGAGACTAGTTCAGGACATGAGAGTGGAGGAGAAGAGACTAGTTCAGGACATGAGAGTGGAGGAGGAGGAGGGACATGTTCAGGACATTAGAGAGGAGGAGAAGAGACTAGTTCAGAACATGAGAGTGGAGGAGAAGAGACTAGTTCAGGACATGAGAGTGGAGGAGAAGAGACTAGTACAGGACATGAGAGTGGAGGAGGGACTAGTTCAGGACATGAGAGTGGATGAGAAGAGACTAGTTCAGGACATGAGAGAGGAGAAGAGACTAGTTCAGGACATGAGAGTGGAGGAGAAGAGACTAGTTCAGGACATGAGAGAGGAGAAGAGACTAATTCAGGACATGAGAGTGGAGGAGGGACTAGTTCAGGACATGAGAGTGGAGGAGAAGAGACTAGTTCAGGACATGAGAGTGGAGGAGAAGAGACTAGTTCAGGACATGAGAGTGGAGGAGAAGAGACTAGTTCAGGACATGAGAGTGGAGGAGAGACTAGTTCAGGACATGATAGTGGAGGAGAAGAGACTAGTTCAGGACATGAGAGTGGAGGAGAAGAGACTAGTTCAGGACATGAGAGTGGAGGAGAGACTAGTTCAGGACATGATAGTGGAGGAGAAGAGACTAGTTCAGGACATGAGAGTGGAGGAGAAGAGACTAGTTCAGGACATGAGAGTGGAGGAGAAGAGACTAGTTCAGGACATGAGAGTGGAGGAGGGACTAGTTCAGGACATGAGAGTGGAGGAGAAGAGACTAGTTCAGGACATGAGAGAGGAGAAGAGACTAGTTCAGGACATGAGAGTGGAGGAGAAGAGACTAGTTCAGGACATGAGAGAGGAGAAGAGACTAATTCAGGACATGAGAGTGGAGGAGGGACTAGTTCAGGACATGAGAGTGGAGGAGAAGAGACTAGTTCAGGACATGAGAGTGGAGGAGAAGAGACTAGTTCAGGACATGAGAGTGGAGGAGAAGAGACTAGTTCAGGACATGAGAGTGGAGGAGAAGAGACTAGTTCAGGACATGAGAGAGGTGGAGAAGAGACTAGTTCAGGACATGAGAGTGGAGGAGAAGAGACTAGTTCAGGACATGAGAGTGGAGGAGAAGAGACTAGTTCAGAACATGAGAGTGGAGGAGAAGAGACTAGTTCAGGACATGAGAGAGGTGGAGAAGAGACTAGTTCAGGACATGAGAGTGGAGGAGAAGAGACTAGTTCAGGACATGAGAGTGGAGGAGAAGAGACTAGTTCAGGACATGAGAGTGGAGGAGAAGAGACTAGTTCAGGACATGAGAGTGGAGGAGAAGAGACTAGTTCAGAACATGAGAGTAGAGGAGAAGAGACTAGTTCAGAACATGAGAGTGGAGGAGAAGAGACTAGTTCAGGACATGAGAGAGGTGGAGAAGAGACTAGTTCAGGACATGCGAGAGGAGAAGAGACTAGTTCAGGACATGAGAGAGGAGAAGAGACTAGTTCAGGACATGAGAGTGGAGGAGAAGAGACTAGTTCAGGACATGAGAGAGGAGAAGAGACTAGTTCAGGACATGAGAGTGGAGGAGAAGAGACTAGTTCAGGACATGAGAGTGGAGGAGAAGAGACTAGTTCAGGACATTCTCCTCCTCAACCTAAAGACGGAAGATGCAGAGGTTTACATTTCATTGAAAGGTCAATAAGCTATATGTCTAGCATGCACAGGAAGTTGTGAAACCTGGGCCTTTATTCATAAAGCATCTCAGAGTATGCGTGCTGAGCTAGGATCAGGTCCCCCATGTCTATGTAATCTCATTCATTATAATTGAAAAGGCGAAACTGATCCTAGATCATCACTCCTACCTAGGTAAAAAGAGAGGGTGTCAATAACCTTGTTGATTCCTTCCCAATCACGGAGAACCGTACAGACGAGAACATATCCTGTTTCCTGAGTGAGTGTGGGAATGTGCAGCTGTAAGCAGAAGATAAGAGCGCCACAGTGTTTCCCAGAGTGACCTTCTCCACAAGCCAGCCCATCAATAGAGTGTCAGTTTTAATCTTCATTGTACATATGTGACCTTTTACAAACTTCACTGACCTTTGTCCCATGTGATTAATGCCACCTGGGTAATTGGCTGTTAATTGCATGAGAGGTATTGGCTGAAGTGATGACGACGGAGAGAGAGAGCGAGAGAGAGAGAGGCAGAGAGAGAGAGGCAGAGAGCGAGACAGAGAGCGAGAGAGAGAGCGAGAGAGAGAGCGAGAGCGAGAGAGAGAGAGAGAGCGAGAGAGAGAGAGAGAGAGAGAGAGAGAGAGAGAGAGAGAGAGAGAGAGAGAGAGAGGAAGGATGGGAGGATTTACACGTATGGAGAACAATAATAGCAAGCTGACTGTATTATTTTATCATAGTAACTGGTGGTCATTTGTGAGAGAGTGAGAGAGATAGACCTGTCCAGGTTGCCTTACCTCACCTACTTCCTCTCTGCGTTATCTCAATTCAAAATAAAAGTCTGCCCTCAAGCCTCATTGTTTTCTACAACACATATGGCACACATGTAGGATCTTTTTTTTTTTTAATTGGTGGGGTCGAAGCAGAGACTAAGTGATGTCAGGTGAAGAAAGGCAACCTGCAGACAGACCCAGGAAGTGATGTCAGGTGAGGAAAGGCAACCTGCAATAGACCCAGGAAGTGATGTCAGGTGAGGAAAGGCAACCTGCAGACAGACCCAGGAAGTGATGTCAGGTGAGGAAAGGCAACCTGCAGACAGACCCAGGAAGTGATGTCAGGTGAGGAAAGGCAACCGGCAGACAGACCCAGGAAGTGATGTCAGGTGAGGAAAGGCAACCTGCAGCAGACCCAGGAAGTGATGTCAGGTGAGGAAAGGCAACCTGCAGCAGACCCAGGAAGTGATGTCATGTGAGGAAAGGCATCCTGCAGCAGACCCAGGAAGTGATGTCAGGTGAGGAAAGGCAACCTGCAGCAGACCCAGGAAGTGATGTCAGGTGAGGAAAGGCAACCTGCAGCAGACCCAGGAAGTGATGTCAGGTGAGGAAAGGCAACCTGCAGTAGACTCAGGAAGTGATGTCAGGTGAGGAAAGGCAACCTGCAGCAGACCCAGGAAGTGATGTCAGGTGAGGAAAGGCAACCTGCAGCAGACCCAGGAAGTGATGTCAGGTGAGGAAAGGCAACCTGCAGCAGACCCAGGAAGTGATGTCAGGTGAGGAAAAGCATCCTGCAGTAGACCCAGGAAGTGATGTCAGGTGAGGAAAGGCAACCTGCAGCAGACCCAGGAAGTGATGTCAGGTGAGGAAAGGCAACTTGCAGTAGACCCAGGAAGTGATGTCAGGTGAGGAAAGGCAACCTACAGCAGACCCAGGAAGTGATGTCAGGTGAGGAAAGGCAACCTGCAGTAGACCCAGGAAGTCATGTCAGGTGAGGAAAAACATCCTGCAGTAGACCCAGGAAGTGATGTCAGGTGAGGAAAGGCAACCTACAGCAGACCAGGGAAGTGTTCCCCTACTCAGACCGATGACGCATGCCAGGTATTTTATGTACCAGCTAGCCACAGCTTATGTAACAGCAAAGCTGGTGCTTGACAACACAGTTGAGGATGTAGCAAGCAAACATTGGTTGATACATACAACATCTGAGCAGGGGGACGAGACCAATACTTTATTTTGGATAGTTTGTCTCAAATTCCCAGCTGCGTAAAGGACCAACCGCCCAGACAACCGGCAGGGTAAATTCAAATGGAATTGTATGTAATATTCTGTGTCAATACACCAGCATCACTCATAGAGGATGAGCTGTGTCAATACACCAGCATCACGCATAGAGGCTGAGCTGTGTCAATACACCGGCATCACTCATAGAGGCTGAGCTGTGTCAATACACCAGCATCACTCATAGAGGCTGAGCTGTGTCAATACACCAGCATCACGCATAGAGGCTGAGCTGTGTCAATACACCAGCATCACTCATAGAGGCTGAGCTGTGTCAATACACCAGCATCGCTCATAGAGGTTGGGCTGTGTCAATACACCAGCATCACTCATAGAGGCTGAGCTGTGTCAATACACCAGCATCACTCATAGAGGCTGAGCTGTGTCAATACACCAGCATCACTCATAGAGGCTGAGCTGTGTCAATACACCAGCATCACTCATGGAGGATGAGATGTGTCAATACACCAGCATCCCTCATAGAGGCTGAGCTGGGTCAATACACCAGCATCACTCATAGAGGCTGAGCTGTGTCAATACACCAGCATCACTCATGGAGGATGAGCTGTGTCAATACACCAGCATCACTCATAGAGGCTGAGCTGTGTCAATACACCAGCATCACTCATAGAGGCTGAGCTGTGTCAATACACCAGCATCACTCATATAGGTTGAGCTGGGTCAATACACCAGCATCACTCATAGAGGCTGAGCTGTGTCAATACACCAGCATCACTCATGGTGGATGAGCTGTGTCAATACACCAGCATCACTCATATAGGTTGAGCTGGGTCAATACACCAGCATCACTCATAGAGGCTGAGCTGTGTCAATACACCAGCATCACTCATAGAGGCTGAGCTGTGTCAATACACCAGCATCACTCATATAGGTTGAGCTGGGTCAATACACCAGCATCACTCATAGAGGCTGAGCTGTGTCAATACACCAGCATCACTCATAGAGGCTGAGCTGTGTCAATACACCAGCATCACTCATAGAGGCTGAGCTGTGTCAATACACCAGCATCGCTCATAGAGGTTGAGCTGTGTCAATACACCAGCATCACTCATAGAGGATGAGCTGTGGCAATACACCAGCATCCCGCATAGAGGCTGAGCTGTGTCAATACACCAGCATCGCTCATAGAGGCTGAGCTGTGTCAATACACCAGCATCACTCATAGAGGTTGAGCTGTGTCAATACACCAGCGTCACTCATAGAGGCTGAGCTGTGTCAATACACCAGCATCACTCATAGAGGCTGAGCTGTGTCAATACACCAGCATCACTCATAGAGGCTGAGCTGTGTCAATACACCAGCATCACTCATAGAGGTTGAGCTGCTAGCAACCATGGCTAACTAGTTACCTAACTAGTTAGCTAGTTAGTTAACTAGGTAGTTAACTATCCAACAACAAAGCATGAATCCCACCATTCCATTCTATTTCACATTATGTTGTTTGTAAACGTTGGTTGTTAAGACAAAAGCCTAGTTAGCTAGTCTGTTGGTTGATATATCAGAAGTTATTCACTTACTTCCTTACATAATATTTCCTAAATTCAGAAACCTCAGAACCTCTTTTCTTTGTAAATATCCTGTGTTTATATTGAGGGTACTAAAAGTTCCCCTGAATATGTATTCTACGGCCAAGCTCTTGCCTTTGTGATGAATTTGAATTCCAAAAATGTTTTATTTTCCCGGCTCTGTCCTTAACATTCTGATACGTTCTGCTCTGATTGCTCCACGTTTCCCGCTGACTGAGAAGGAAAGCTGCATTAGACTGAAAATCAATGCGTCGTCCACAACGATATGTTTTTTTAAGGCAGCTTGGGCAGGGAATTCTGCTGCAGTTTCAGTTGAGTTAGAGCGATCAGGGCACCTATATCAGATGTAATATATCTGGCCGTAGAGAAACACAACGGTGTGCTAGGGAAGGAGAAGGCAATGTGTGAGTCAATTTTAAAGATGGACAGACGTGAAATCTGTTGACGGGAGCGATTCAGAGACAGTTTGAACAGAGTTATATATTACCAAACCCACCGTTATTTCTTCTGGAGCTTCATTTGTTTTGCTTTCTCTCTCTACCTCTTCACACTGTTTTACTCTCCTAATAACTGTGAAGAAAATGTGTGTTTGTATCTGTTTATCAACGCAATGTACACCATGCCAGGGGCCCAGGCTTCAGTCTGGGGAAGAAGAGATGGGAAAAGAGGGGTGCCACTGGCAGGAAACCTGGGTTGGAGATTCCCGTTCCGCCGGATTTGTCTTGAATCAATCACTTGTTGATTCACTAGAGGGAAAAATACACAGCAGGGAGTATTCAACCATGGGAGAGGAAGATGAGATATTGAGGAAGGTTGACATGTACAGAGAGGCGGGATTACCAGTTGAAGGCTTTCATGACATTATGACGGATGAGTTTATCAGTAGAGGTGTTTTACTATATGTTCTGTTACTGATTCCTGATAACCTTCTAGACAGGGATGATGAGTGATGGGCTGGTGGACAGAGCTGTGTAGTCCACCTAACCTTCTAGACAGGGATGATGAGTGATGGGCTGGTGGACAGAGCTGTGTAGTCCACCTAACCTTCTAGACAGGGATGATGAGTGATGGGCTGGTGGACAGAGCTGTGTAGTCCACCTAACCACCCAGACAGGGATGATGAGTGATGGGTGGGCAGAGCTGTGTAGTCCACCTAACCACCCAGACAGGGATGATGAGTGATGGGTGGACAGAGCTGTGTAGTCCACCTAACCTTCTAGACAGGGATGATGAGTAGTGGGTGGACAGAGCTGTGTAGTCCACCTAACCTTCTAGACAGGGATGATGAGTGATGGGTGGGCAGAGCTGTGTAGTCCACCTAACCACCCAGACAGGGATGATGAGTGATGGGTGGGCAGAGCTGTGTAGTCCACCTAACCACCCAGACAGGGATGATGAGTGATGGGCTGATGGACAGAGCTGTGTAGTCCACCTAACCACCCAGACAGGGATGATGAGTGATGGGCTGGTGGGGAGAGCTGTGTAGTCCACCTAACCACCCAGACAGGGATGATGAGTGGTGGGCTGGTGGGCAGAGCTGTGTAGTCCACCTAACCACCCAGACAGGGATGATGAGTGATGGGGTGATGGACAGAGCTGTGTAGTCCACCTAACCACCCAGACAGGGATGATGAGTGATGGGTTGGTAGACAGAGCTGTGTAGTCCACCTAACCACCCAGACAGGGATGATGAGTGATGGGCTGGTGGACAGAGCTGTGTAGTCCACCTAACCACCCAGACAGGGATGATGAGTGATGGGTGGACAGAGCTGTGTAGTCCACCTAACCACCCAGACAGGGATGATGAGTGATGGGTAGACAGAGCTGTGTAGTCCACCTAACCACCCAGACAGGGATGATGAGTGATGGGCTGGTGGACAGAGCTGTGTAGTCCACCTAACCACCCAGACAGGGATGATGAGTGATGGGCTGGTGGACAGAGCTGTGTAGTCCACCTAACCTTCTAGACAGGGATGATGAGTGGTGGGCTGGTGGACAGAGCTGTGTAGTCCACCTAACCACCCAGACAGGGATGATGAGTGATGGGCTGGTGGACGGAGCTGTGTAGTCCACCTAACCACCCAGACAGGGATGATGAGTGGTGGGCTGGTGGACGGAGCTGTGTAGTCCACCTAACCACCCAGACAGGGATGATGAGTGATGGGCTGGTGGACAGAGCTGTGTAGTCCACCTAACCACCTAGACAGGGATGATGAGTGATGGGTGGTCAGAGCTGTGTAGTCCACCTAACCACCCAGACAGGGATGATGAGTGGTGGGTGGACAGAGCTGTGTAGTCCACCTAACCTTCTAGACAGGGATGATGAGTGATGGGTGGGCAGAGCTGTGTAGTCCACCTAACCTTCTAGACAGGGATGATGAGTGGTGGGTGGACAGAGCTGTGTAGTCCACCTAACCTTCTAGACAGGGATGATGAGTGATGGGTGGGCAGAACTGTGTAGTCCACCTAACCACCCAGACAGGGATGATGAGTGATGGGTGGGCAGAGCTGTGTAGTCCACCTAACCACCCAGACAGGGATGATGAGTGATTAGCTGGTGGACAGAGCTGTGTAGTCCACCTAACCACCCAGACAGGGATGATGAGTGATGGGCTGGTGGGGAGAGCTGTGTAGTCCACCTCACCACCCAGACAGGGATGATGAGTGGTGGGCTGGTGGGCAGAGCTGTGTAGTCCACCTAACCACCCAGACAGGGATGATGAGTGATGGGGTGGTGGACAGAGCTGTGTAGTCCACCTAACCACCCAGACAGGGATGATGAGTGATGGGCTGGTGGACAGAGCTGTGTAGTCCACCTAACCACCCAGACAGGGATGATGAGTGATGGGCTGGTGGACGGAGCTGTGTAGTCCACCTAACCACCCAGACAGGGATGATGAGTGATGGGCTGGTGGACAAAGCTGTGTAGTCCACCTAACCACCCAGACAGGGATGATGAGTGATGGGCTGGTAGACAGAGCTGTGTAGTCCACCTAACCACCCAGACAGGGATGATGAGTGATGGGTGGACAGAGCTGTGTAGTCCACCTAACCACCCAGACAGGGATGATGAGTGATGGGTGAACAGAGCTGTGTAGTCCACCTAACCACCCAGACAGGGATGATGAGTGGTGGGCTGGTGGACAGAGCTGTGTAGTCCACCTAACCTTCTAGACAGGGATGATGAGTGGTGGGTGGACAGAGCTGTGTAGTCCACCTAACCTTCTAGACAGAGATGATGAGTGATGGGCTGGTGGACAGAGCTGTGTAGTCCACCTAACCACCCAGACAGGGATGATGAGTGATGGGCTGGTGGACAGAGCTGTGTAGTCCACCTAACCTTCTAGACAGGGATGATGAGTGGTGGGCTGGTGGACAGAGCTGTGTAGTCCACCTAACCACCCAGACAGGGATGATGAGTGATGGGCTGGTGGACAGAGCTGTGTAGTCCACCTAACCTTCTAGACAGGGATGATGAGTGGTGGGCTGGTGGACAGAGCTGTGTAGTCCACCTAACCACCCAGACAGGGATGATGAGTGATGGGCTGGTGGACAGAGCTGTGTAGTCCACCTAACCTTCTAGACAGGGATGATGAGTGGTGGGCTGGTGGACAGAGCTGTGTAGTCCACCTAACCACCCAGACAGGGATGATGAGTGATGGGTGGACAGAGCTGTGTAGTTCACCTAACCTTCTAGACAGGGATGATGAGTGATGGGTGGACAGAGCTGTGTAGTCCACCTAACCTTCTAGACAGGGATGATGAGTGGTGGGTGGACGGAGCTGTGTAGTCCACCTAACCACCCAGACAGGGATGATGAGTGGTGGGCTGGTAGACAGAGCTGTGTAGTCCACCTAACCACCCAGACAGGGATGATGAGTGATGGGCTGGTGGACAGAGCTGTGTAGTCCACCTAACCTTCTAGACAGGGATGATGAGTGATGGGCTGGTAGACAGAGCTGTGTAGTCCACCTAACCACCCAGACAGGGATGATGAGTGATGGGCTGGTGGACAGAGCTGTGTAGTCCACCTAACCACCCAGACAGGGATGATGAGTGATGGGCTGGTGGACAGAGCTGTGTAGTCCACCTAACCACCCAGACAGGGATGATGAGTGATGGGCTGGTGGACAGAGCTGTGTAGTCCACCTAACCACCCAGACAGGGATGATGAGTGATGGGCTGGTGGACAGAGCTGTGTAGTCCACCTAACCACCCAGACAGGGATGATGAGTGATGCGTGGGCAGAGCTGTGTAGTCCACCTAACCACCCAGACAGGGATGATGAGTGGTGGGTGGACAGAGCTGTGTAGTCCACCTAACCTTCTAGACAGGGATGATGAGTGATGGGTGGGCAGAGCTGTGTAGTCCACCTAACCTTCTAGACAGGGATGATGAGTGATGGGTGGGCAGAGCTGTGTAGTCCACCTAACCACCCAGACAGGGATGATGAGTGATGGGCTGGTGGACAGAGCTGTGTAGTCCACCTAACCACCCAGACAGGGATGATGAGTGATGGGCTGGTGGGGAGAGCTGTGTAGTCCACCTAACCACCCAGACAGGGATGATGAGTGATGGGCTGGTGGACAGAGCTGTGTAGTCCACCTAACCACCCAGACAGGGATGATGAGTGATGGGGTGGTGGACAGAGCTGTGTAGTCCACCTAACCACCCAGACAGGGATGATGAGTGATGGGCTGGTGGACAGAGCTGTGTAGTCCACCTAACCACCCAGACAGGGATGATGAGTGATGGGCTGGTGGACAAAGCTGTGTAGTCCACCTAACCACCCAGACAGGGATGATGAGTGATGGGTGGACAGAGCTGTGTAGTCCACCTAACCACCCAGACAGGGATGATGAGTGGTGGGTGGACAGAGCTGTGTAGTCCACCTAACCTTCTAGACAGGGATGATGAGTGATGGGCTGGTGGACAGAGCTGTGTAGTCCACCTAACCACCCAGACAGGGATGATGAGTGGTGGGCTGGTGGACAGAGCTGTGTAGTCCACCTAACCACCCAGACAGGGATGATGAGTGGTGGGCTGGTGGACAGAGCTGTGTAGTCCACCTAACCTTCTAGACAGGGATGATGAGTGATGGGGTGGTGGACGGAGCTGTGTAGTCCACCTAACCACCCAGACAGGGATGATGAGTGGTGGGCTGGTGGACGGAGCTGTGTAGTCCACCTAACCACCCAGACAGGGATGATGAGTGGTGGGCTGGTGACAGAGCTGTGTAGTCCACCTAACCACCCAGACAGGGATGATGAGTGGTGGGCTGGTGGACGGAGCTGTGTAGTCCACCTAACCACCCAGACAGGGATGATGAGTGGTGGGCTGGTGGACAGAGCTGTGTAGTCCACCTAACCACCCAGACAGGGATGATGAGTGGTGGGCTGGTGGACGGAGCTGTGTAGTCCACCTAACCTTCTAGACAGGGATGATGAGTGGTGGGTGGACAGAGCTGTGTAGTCCACCTAACCACCCAGACAGGGATGATGAGTGATGGGTGGGCAGAGCTGTGTAGTCCACCTAACCACCCAGACAGGGATGATGAGTGATGGGCTGGTGGACAGAGCTGTGTAGTCCACCTAACCACCCAGACAGGGATGATGAGTGATGGGTGGGCAGAGCTGTGTAGTCCACCTAACCACCCAGACAGGGATGATGAGTGATGGGCTGGTGGACAGAGCTGTGTAGTCCACCTAACCACCCAGACAGGGATGATGAGTGATGGGTGGGCAGAGCTGTGTAGTCCACCTAACCTTCTAGACAGGGATGATGAGTGGTGGGTGGACAGAGCTGTGTAGTCCACCTAACCTTCTAGACAGGAATGATGAGTGATGGGTGGGCAGAGCTGTGTAGTCCACCTAACCACCCAGACAGGGATGATGAGTGATGGGTGGACAGAGCTGTGTAGTCCACCTAACCTTCTAGACAGGGATGATGAGTGGTGGGTGGACAGAGCTGTGTAGTCCACCTAACCACCCAGACAGGGATGATGAGTGGTGGGTGGACAGAGCTGTGTAGTCCACCTAACCTTCTAGACAGGGATGATGAGTGATGGGTGGGCAGAGCTGTGTAGTCCACCTAACCACCCAGACAGGGATGATGAGTGATGGGTGGGCAGAGCTGTGTAGTCCACCTAACCACCCAGACAGGGATAATGAGTGATGGGCTGGTGGGGAGAGCTGTGTAGTCCACCTAACCACCCAGACAGGGATGATGAGTGATGGGCTGGTGGACAGAGCTGTGTAGTCCACCTAACCACCCAGACAGGGATGATGAGTGATGGGCTGGTGGACAGAGCTGTGTAGTCCACCTAACCTTCTAGACAGGGATGATGAGTGGTGGGCTGGTGGACAGAGCTGTGTAGTCCACCTAACCTTCTAGACAGGGATGATGAGTGGTGGGCTGGTGGACAGAGCTGTGTAGTCCACCTAACCTTCTAGACAGGGATGATGAGTGGTGGGCTGGTGGACAGAGCTGTGTAGTCCACCTAACCTTCTAGACAGGGATGATGAGTGGTGGGTGGACAGAGCTGTGTAGTCCACCTAACCTTCTAGACAGGGATGATGAGTGATGGGCTGGTGGACAGAACTGTGTAGTCCACCTAACCTTCTAGACAGGGATGATGAGTGGTGGGTGGACAGAGCTGTGTAGTCCACCTAACCACCCAGACAGGGATGATGAGTGGTGGGCTGGTGGACAGAGCTGTGTAGTCCACCTAACCACCCAGACAGGGATGATGAGTGATGGGTGGGCAGAGCTGTGTAGTCCACCTAACCTTCTAGACAGGGATGATGAGTGGTGGGTGGACAGAGCTGTGTAGTCCACCTAACCTTCTAGACAGGGATGATGAGTGGTGGGTGGGCAGAGCTGTGTAGTCCACCTAACCTTCTAGACAGGGATGATGAGTGATGGGTGGGCAGAGCTGTGTAGTCCACCTAACCACCCAGACAGGGATGATGAGTGATGGGTGGGCAGAGCTGTGTAGTCCACCTAACCACCCAGACAGGGATGATGAGTGATGGGCTGGTGGACAGAGCTGTGTAGTCCACCTAACCACCCAGACAGGGATGATGAGTGATGGGGTGATGGACAGAGCTGTGTAGTCCACCTAACCACCCAGACAGGGATGATGAGTGATGGGCTGGTGGGGAGAGCTGTGTAGTCCACCTAACCACCCAGACAGGGATGATGAGTGGTGGGCTGGTGGGCAGAGCTGTGTAGTCCACCTAACCACCCAGACAGGGATGATGAGTGATGGGCTGGTGGACAGAGCTGTGTAGTCCACCTAACCACCCAGACAGGGATGATGAGTGATGGGCTGGTGGACAGAGCTGTGTAGTCCACCTAACCTTCTAGACAGGGATGATGAGTGATGGGCTGGTGGACAGAGCTGTGTAGTCCACCTAACCTTCTAGACAGGGATGATGAGTGATGGGCTGGTGGACAGAGCTGTGTAGTCCACCTAACCTTCTAGACAGGGATGATGAGTGATGGGCTGGTGGACAGAGCTGTGTAGTCCACCTAACCCTCTAGACAGGGATGATGAGTGATGGGCTGGTGGACAGAGCTGTGTAGTCCACCTAACCTTCTAGACAGGGATGATGAGTGATGGGCTGGTGGACGGAGCTGTGTAGTCCACCTAACCTTCTAGACAGGGATGATGAGTGATGGGCTGGTGGACAGAGCTGTGTAGTCCACCTAACCTTCTAGACAGGGATGATGAGTGATGGGCTGGTGGACAGAGCTGTGTAGTCCACCTAACCTTCTAGACAGGGATGATGAGTGGTGGGCTGGTGGACAGAGCTGTGTAGTCCACCTAACCTTCTAGACAGGGATGATGAGTGGTGGGTGGACAGAGCTGTGTAGTCCACCTAACCTTCTAGACAGGGATGATGAGTGGTGGGCTGGTGGACAGAGCTGTGTAGTCCACCTAACCTTCTAGACAGGGATGATGAGTGGTGGGCTGGTGGACAGAGCTGTGTAGTCCACCTAACCTTCTAGACAGGGATGATGAGTGATGGGCTGGTGGACGGAGCTGTGTAGTCCACCTAACCTTCTAGACAGGGATGATGAGTGATGGGCTGGTGGACAGAGCTGTGTAGTCCACCTAACCACCCAGACAGGGATGATGAGTGATGGGTGGGCAGAGCTGTGTAGTCCACCTAACCTTCTAGACAGGGATGATGAGTGATGGGCTGGTGGACAGAGCTGTGTAGTCCACCTAACCTTCTAGACAGGGATGATGAGTGATGGGCTGGTGGGCAGAGCTGTGTAGTCCACCGTAACGCACCAGCGGACTCCTGCTGAGATAAAGACAGACAGGAAATAAAGAAAGACACTGACAGAAAGGTAATTACACTGACTAGTCACTACACAGCTCAAGTCCTGACATTTTAATTAAGTCCCTCCTCTTTTTCATCAACCATGTCAATTCTGCCTGCCCCCCCCCCCCCCCCTCCCCACCACCACCACCCCCCCCCCCACACCTTTTATGTTCAAAAATAGCTTTACTTCTTATGGAGGAAACAGTATACCAGTTCTTTATATAGCGATGGATGTATCTATTCAGGTTTTTACCTGGTCATTTAGGATATATGGTTGCCCTTTGTATCTGTCCACATTTCAATCCCATTACCTCTTAGTGGGCTTTACTGTGTTTGTTTGTTTGCAGATTGAAAACACGGCTCTTCCAACAGGACTGAAAAATACACAACAATTTCCACGTGATTCTACTGACGTGGATGTTTCACTAGTGCATCAGGTTCTTGGCAGGATCCAATGTGTAGCACAAAACCATGAGGTCACCTGTGTCACCTGTGTCACAATTCAACCCTTGTTTTCCAATCGATTGTTTTTTTTTGGGGGGGGTGGGGGGGGAGTTAAACACCGAAGAAAAAAAAATCCACAGTTGTATTTTCAGTGGAGGATGGATATATTGTGAGATGAGAGACAGGAAACTCACGGTGTCACTCTTCCCCACCTGTGACAGTATCACCCACTCACCTCCCGCAACACCATAGCTGCAACTAACAGTAATTATACTCCTCTCACACACAGACTGATTTCCAGTTTGTGCCAATTATAACGTCAGAACAGTATTCAGTAGAGGATTAATTAAAAACCGAAACACCCAGTGCTCTTCATCTTTGCTGCACTCTGCCTTGTCCTGTTGACACCTGGTAGGCTGCCTATTCCTCACGATGACCAAATGACTCCTGAAGGTGGCCAAATGACTCCTCACGATGACCAAATGACTCCTGAAGGTGGCCAAATGACTCCTCACGATGACCAAATGACTCCTGAAGGTGGCTAAATGACTCTTCACGATGACCAAATGACTCCTGAAGGTGGCCAAATGACTCCTCACGATGACCAAATGACTCCTCAAGTTGGCCAAATAACTCCACAAGGTGGTCAAATGACTCCTCAAGATGGCTAAATAAATCCTCAAGATGGCCAACTGACTCCAACCAAATGACTCTTGGTAAATACCGATAGGATGTAAGTGGTTTCTACCTCACTGCTCACTTGTCCTGGCTGGTGGATAGAGATTGCTCTGCCCCGCCTACTCAGTCCCAGTCCCAAAAGCAGCCAGGTGTGTGAGGTGTGTTTAGTGAGTGTGACGTGAGCCGTTTCAGGGGCAACGACAATGACTCGGATATAATCACTTATTTTGGATGGAAACAAATTATTTTGCTGTGTTTGTTGTAGATAACCAGATGATAGATGATATATTCTATACCGTTTGGGTATGCTGTCTAGCTGTATGATATATTCTAGACTGTTGGGGTATTCTGTCTAGCTGTATGATATATTCTAGACTGTTAGGGTGTTCTGTCTAGCTGTATGATATATTCTAGACTGTTATGGTATTCTGTCTAGCTGTGTGATATATTCTAGACTGTTGGGGTATTCTGTCTAGCTGTGTGATATATTCTAGACTGTTAGGGTATGCTGTCTAGCTGTATGATATATTCTAGACTGTTGGGGTATTCTGTCTAGCTGTGTGATATATTCTAGATTGTTATGGTATTCTGTCTAGCTGTGTGTTATATTCTAGACTGTTATGGTGTTCTGTCTAGCTGTGTGATATATTCTAGACTGTTAGGGTGTTCTGTCTAGCTGTGTGATATATTCTAGACTGTTAGGGTGTTCTGTCTAGCTGTGTGATATATTCTAGACTGTTAGGGTATTCTGTCTAGCTGTGTGATATATTCTAGACTGTTAGGGTATGCTGTCTAGCTGTGTGATATATTATAGACTGTTGGGGTATGCTGTCTAGCTGTGTGATATATTCTAGAATGTTAGGGTATGCTGTCTAGCTGTATGATATATTCTAGACTGTTAGGGTATGCTGTCTAGCTGTATGATATATTCTAGACTGTTGGGGTATTCTGTCTAGCTGTATGATATATTCTAGACTGTTGGGGTATTCTGTCTAGCTGTGTGATATATTCTAGACTGTTGGGGTATTCTGTCTAGCTGTGTGATATATTCTAGACTGTTGGGGTATTCTGTCTAGCTGTGTGATATATTCTAGACTGTTGGGGTATTCTGTCTAGCTGTGTGATATATTCTAGACTGTTGGGGTATTCTGTCTAGCTGTATGATATATTCTAGACTGTTGGGGTATTCTGTCTAGCTGTGTGATATATTCTAGACTGTTGGGGTATTCTGTCTAGCTGTGTGATATATTCTAGACTGTTGGGGTATTCTGTCTAGCTGTATGATATATTCTAGACTGTTGGGGTATTCTGTCTAGCTGTGTGATATATTCTAGACTGTTATGGTATTCTGTCTAGCTGTGTGATATATTCTAGACTGTTAGGGTATGCTGTCTAGCTGTGTGATATATTCTAGACTGTTGGGGTATTCTGTCTAGCTGTGTGATATATTCTAGACTGTTGGGGTATTCTGTCTAGCTGTATGATATATTCTAGACTGTTAGGGTGTTCTGTATAGCTGTATGATATATTCTAGACTGTTATGGTATTCTGTCTAGCTGTGTGATATATTCTAGACTGTTGGGGTATTCTGTCTAGCTGTGTGATATATTCTAGACTGTTAGGGTATGCTGTCTAGCTGTATGATATATTCTAGACTGTTGGGGTATTCTGTCTAGCTGTGTGATATATTCTAGACTGTTGGGGTATTCTGTCTAGCTGTGTGATATATTCTAGACTGTTGGGGTATTCTGTCTAGCTGTGTGATATATTCTAGACTGTTGGGGTATTCTGTCTAGCTGTGTGATATATTCTAGACTGTTGGGGTATTCTGTCTAGCTGTATGATATATTCTAGACTGTTGGGGTATTCTGTCTAGCTGTGTGATATATTCTAGACTGTTGGGGTATTCTGTCTAGCTGTGTGATATATTCTAGACTGTTATGGTGTTCTGTCTAGCTGTGTGATATATTCTAGACTGTTAGGGTGTTCTGTCTAGCTGTGTGATATATTCTAGACTGTTAGGGTATGCTGTCTAGCTGTGTGATATATTCTAGACCGTTAGGGTATGCTGTCTAGCTGTGTGATATATTCTAGACTGTTAGGGTATGCTGTCTAGCTGTGTGATATATTCTAGACTGTTATGGTATTCTGTCTAGCTGTGTGATATATTCTAGACTGTTAGGGTATGCTGTCTAGCTGTGTGATATATTCTAGACCGTTAGGGTATGCTGTCTAGCTGTATGATATATTCTAGACTGTTAGGGTATTCTGTCTAGCTGTGTGATATATTCTAGACTGTTAGGGTATGCTGTCTAGCTGTGTGATATATTCTAGACTGTTGGGGTATGCTGTCTAGGTGTGTGATATATTCTAGACTGTTAGGGTATGCTGTCTAGCTGTATGATATATTCTAGACTGTTAGGGTATGCTGTCTAGCTGTGTGATATATTCTAGACCGTTAGGGTATGCTGTCTAGCTGTATGATATATTCTAGACTGTTAGGGTATTCTGTCTAGCTGTGTGATATATTCTAGACTGTTAGGGTATGCTGTCTAGCTGTGTGATATATTCTAGACTGTTGGGGTATGCTGTCTAGCTGTGTGATATATTCTAGACTGTTAGGGTATGCTGTCTAGCTGTATGATATATTCTAGACTGTTAGGGTATGCTGTCTAGCTGTATGATATATTCTAGACTGTTAGGGTATTCTGTCTAGCTGTGTGATATATTCTAGACTGTTGGGGTATTCTGTCTAGCTGTGTGATATATTATAGACTGTTAGGGTATTCTGTCTAGCTGTGTGATATATTCTAGACTGTTATGGTATTCTGTCTAGCTGTTGATATATTCTAGACTGTTAGGGTATGCTGTCTAGCTGTGTGATATATTCTAGACTGTTAGGGTATTCTGTTTGGCTGTATGATATATTCTAGACTGTTGGGGTATTCTGTATAGCTGTATGATATATTCTAGACTGTTGGGGTATTCTGTCTAGCTGTGTGATATATTCTACACTTTTGGGGTATTTTGTCTAGCTGTGTGATATATTCTAGACTGTTAGGATATGCTGTCTAGCTGTGTGATATATTCTAGACTGTTGGGGTATTCTGTCTAGCTGCATGATATATTCTAGACTGATGGGGTATGCTGTCTAGCTGTGTGATATATTCTAGACTGTTATGGTATTCTGTCTAGCTGTGTGATATATTCTAGAATGTTTGGGTGTTCTGTCTAGCTGTATGATATATTCTAGACTGTTAGGGTATGCTGTCTAGCTGTGTGATATATTCTAGACTGTTAGGGTATTCTTTCTAGCTGTATGATATATTCTAGACTGTTATGGTATGCTGTCTAGCTGTGTGATATATTCCAAACTGTTAGGGTATGCTGTCTAGCTGTATGATATATTCTAGACTGTTATGGTATGCTGTCTAGCTGTGTGATATATTCTAGACTGTTAGGGTATTCTGTCTAGCTGTATGATTAATTCTAGACTGTTAGGGTATTCTGTCTAGCTGTGTGATATATTCTAGACTGTTAGGGTATTCTTTCTAGCTGTATGATATATTCTAGACTGTTATGGTATGCTGTCTAGCTGTGTGATATATTCTAGACTGTTAGGGTATGCTGTCTAGCTGTGTGATATATTCTAGACTGTTAGGGTATTCTGTCTAGCTGTATGATATATTCTAGACTGTTATGGTATTCTGTCTAGCTGTGTGATATATTCTAGACTGTTGGGGTATTCTGTCTAGCTGTGTGATATATTCTAGACTGTTAGGGTATGCTGTCTAGCTGTATGATATATTCTAGACTGTTGGGGTATTCTGTCTAGCTGTGTGATATATTCTAGATTGTTATGGTATTCTGTCTAGCTGTGTGATATATTCTAGACTGTTATGGTGTTCTGTCTAGCTGTGTGATATATTCTAGACTGTTAGGGTGTTCTGTCTAGCTGTGTGATATATTCTAGACTGTTAGGGTATGCTATCTAGCTGTGTGATATATTCTAGACCGTTAGGGTATGCTGTCTAGCTGTGTGATATATTCTAGACTGTTAGGGTATGCTGTCTAGCTGTGTGATATATTCTAGACTGTTATGGTATTCTGTCTAGCTGTGTGATATATTCTAGACTGTTAGGGTATGCTGTCTAGCTGTGTGATATATTCTAGACCGTTAGGGTATGCTGTCTAGCTGTATGATATATTCTAGACTGTTAGGGTATTCTGTCTAGCTGTGTGATATATTCTAGACTGTTAGGGTATGCTGTCTAGCTGTGTGATATATTATAGACTGTTGGGGTATGCTGTCTAGCTGTGTGATATATTCTAGAATGTTAGGGTATGCTGTCTAGCTGTATGATATATTCTAGACTGTTAGGGTATGCTGTCTAGCTGTATGATATATTCTAGACTGTTGGGGTATTCTGTCTAGCTGTATGATATATTCTAGACTGTTGGGGTATTCTGTCTAGCTGTGTGATATATTCTAGACTGTTGGGGTATTATGTCTAGCTGTGTGATATATTCTAGACTGTTGGGGTATTCTGTCTAGCTGTGTGATATATTCTAGACTGTTGGGGTATTCTGTCTAGCTGTGTGATATATTCTAGACTGTTGGGGTATTCTGTCTAGCTGTATGATATATTCTAGACTGTTGGGGTATTCTGTCTAGCTGTGTGATATATTCTAGACTGTTGGGGTATTCTGTCTAGCTGTGTGATATATTCTAGACTGTTGGGGTATTCTGTCTAGCTGTATGATATATTCTAGACTGTTGGGGTATTCTGTCTAGCTGTGTGATATATTCTAGACTGTTATGGTATTCTGTCTAGCTGTGTGATATATTCTAGACTGTTAGGGTATGCTGTCTAGCTGTGTGATATATTCTAGACTGTTGGGGTATTCTGTCTAGCTGTGTGATATATTCTAGACTGTTGGGGTATTCTGTCTAGCTGTATGATATATTCTAGACTGTTAGGGTGTTCTGTATAGCTGTATGATATATTCTAGACTGTTATGGTATTCTGTCTAGCTGTGTGATATATTCTAGACTGTTGGGGTATTCTGTCTAGCTGTGTGATATATTCTAGACTGTTAGGGTATGCTGTCTAGCTGTATGATATATTCTAGACTGTTGGGGTATTCTGTCTAGCTGTGTGATATATTCTAGATTGTTATGGTATTCTGTCTAGCTGTGTGATATATTCTAGACTGTTATGGTGTTCTGTCTAGCTGTGTGATATATTCTAGACTGTTAGGGTGTTCTGTCTAGCTGTGTGATATATTCTAGACTGTTAGGGTATGCTGTCTAGCTGTGTGATATATTCTAGACCGTTAGGGTATGCTGTCTAGCTGTGTGATATATTCTAGACTGTTAGGGTATGCTGTCTAGCTGTGTGATATATTCTAGACTGTTATGGTATTCTGTCTAGCTGTGTGATATATTCTAGACTGTTAGGGTATGCTGTCTAGCTGTGTGATATATTCTAGACCGTTAGGGTATGCTGTCTAGCTGTATGATATATTCTAGACTGTTAGGGTATTCTGTCTAGCTGTGTGATATATTCTAGACTGTTAGGGTATGCTGTCTAGCTGTGTGATATATTCTAGACTGTTGGGGTATGCTGTCTAGGTGTGTGATATATTCTAGACTGTTAGGGTATGCTGTCTAGCTGTATGATATATTCTAGACTGTTAGGGTATGCTGTCTAGCTGTGTGATATATTCTAGACCGTTAGGGTATGCTGTCTAGCTGTATGATATATTCTAGACTGTTAGGGTATTCTGTCTAGCTGTGTGATATATTCTAGACTGTTAGGGTATGCTGTCTAGCTGTGTGATATATTCTAGACTGTTGGGGTATGCTGTCTAGCTGTGTGATATATTCTAGACTGTTAGGGTATGCTGTCTAGCTGTATGATATATTCTAGACTGTTAGGGTATGCTGTCTAGCTGTATGATATATTCTAGACTGTTAGGGTATTCTGTCTAGCTGTATGATATATTCTAGACTGTTAGGGTATTCTGTCTAGCTGTGTGATATATTCTAGACTGTTGGGGTATTCTGTCTAGCTGTGTGATATATTCTAGACTGTTAGGGTATTCTGTCTAGCTGTGTGATATATTCTAGACTGTTGGGGTATTCTGTCTAGCTGTATGATATATTCTAGACTGTTAGGGTATGCTGTCTAGCTTTGTGATATATTCTAGACTGTTAGGGTATTCTGTTTGGCTGTGTGATATATTCTAGACTGTTGGGGTATTCTGTCTAGCTGTGTGATATATTCTAGACTGTTAGGGTATTCTGTCTAGCTGTATGATATATTCTAGACTGTTGGGGTATTCTGTCTAGCTGTATGATATATTCTAGACTGTTGGGGTATTCTGTCTAGCTGTGTGATATATTCTACACTGTTGGGGTATTCTGTCTAGCTGTGTGATATATTCTAGACTGTTAGGATATGCTGTCTAGCTGTGTGATATATTCTAGACTGTTGGGGTATTCTGTCTAGCTGTATGATATATTCTAGACTGATGGGGTATGCTGTCTAGCTGTGTGATATATTCTAGACTGTTATGGTATTCTGTCTAGCTGTGTGATATATTCTAGACTGTTTGGGTGTTCTGTCTAGCTGTATGATATATTCTAGACTGTTATGGTATGCTGTCTAGCTGTGTGATATATTCTAGACTGTTGGGGTATTCTGTCTAGCTGTGTGATATATTCTAGACTGTTAGGGTATGCTGTCTAGCTGTGTGATATATTCTAGACTGTTGGGGTATTCTGTCTAGCTGTATGATATATTCTAGACTGTTAGGGTATGCTGTCTAGCTGTGTGATATATTCTAGACTGTTAGGGTATTCTTTCTAGCTGTATGATATATTCTAGACTGTTATGGTATGCTGTCTAGCTGTGTGATATATTCCAAACTGTTAGGGTATGCTGTCTAGCTGTATGATATATTCTAGACTGTTATGGTATGCTGTCTAGCTGTGTGATATATTCTAGACTGTTAGGGTATTCTGTCTAGCTGTATGATTAATTCTAGACTGTTAGGGTATTCTGTCTAGCTGTGTGATATATTCTAGACTGTTAGGGTATTCTTTCTAGCTGTATGATATATTCTAGACTGTTATGGTATGCTCTCTAGCTGTGTGATATATTCTAGACTGTTAGGGTATGCTGTCTAGCTGTGTGATATATTCTAGACTGTTAGGGTATTCTGTCTAGCTGTGTGATATATTCTAGACTGTTGGGGTATTCTGTCTAGCTGTGTGATATATTCTAGAATGTTAGGGTATGCTGTCTAGCTGTGTGATATATTCTAGACTGTTATGGTATTCTGTCTAGCTGTTTGATATATTCTATACTGTTTGGGTATTCTGTCTAGCTGTGTGATATATTCTAGACTGTTATGGTATTCTGTCTAGCTGTGTGATATATTCTAGACTGTTAGGGTATTCTGTCTAGCTGTGTGATATATTCTAGACTGTTAGGGTATTCTGTCTAGCTGTATGATATATTCTAGACTGTTGGGGTATGCTGTCTAGCTGTATGATATATTCTAGACTGTTAGGGTATTCTGTCTAGCTGTGTGATATATTCTAGACTGTTAGGGTATTCTGTCTAGCTGTGTGATATATTCTAGACTGTTAGGGTATTCTGTCTATCTGTGTGATATATTCTAGACTGTTAGGGTATTCTGTCTAGCTGTGTGATATATTCTAGACTGTTAGGGTATTCTTTCTAGCTGTGTGATATATTCTAGACTGTTGGGGTATTCTTTCTAGCTGTGTGATATATTTTAGACTGTTGGGGTATTCTGTCTAGCTGTATGATATATTCTAGACTTTTGGGGTATTCTGTCTAGCTGTGTGATATATTTTAGACTGTTGGGGTATTCTGTCTAGATGTGTGATATATTCTAGACTGTTAGGGTATTCTGTCTAGCTGTATGATATATTCTAGACTGTTAGGGTATTCTGTCTAGCTGTGTGATATATTCTAGATTGTTAGGGTATTCTGTCTAGCTGTATGATATATTCTAGACTGTTGGGATATTCTGTCTAGCTGTATGATATATTCTAGACTGTTAGGGTATTCTGTCTAGCTGTGTGATATATTCTAGACTGTTAGGGTATTCTGTCTAGCTGTATGATATATTCTAGACTGTTAGGGTATTCTGTCTAGCTGTGTGATATATTCTAGACTGTTGGGGTATTCTGTCTAGCTGTGTGATATATTCTAGACTGTTAGGGTGTTCTGTCTAGCTGTGTGATATATTCTAGACTGTTAGGGTGTTCTGTCTAGCTGTGTGATATATTCTAGACTGTTGGGGTATTCTGTCTAGCTGTATGATATATTCTAGACTGTTAGGGTATTCTTTCTAGCTGTGTGATATATTCTAGACTGTTAGGGTATGCTGTCTAGCTGTGTGATATATTCTAGACTGTTGGGGTATTCTTTCTAGCTGTGTGATATATTCTAGACTGTCGGGGTATTCTGTCTAGCTGTGTGATATATTCTAGACTGTTGGGGTATTCTTTCTAGCTGTGTGATATATTCTAGACTGTTGGGGTATTCTGTCTAGCTGTGTGATATATTCTAGACTGTTATGGTATTCTGTCAAGCTGTGTGATATATTCTAGACTGTTAGGGTATTCCGTCTAGCTGTGTGATATATTCTAGACTGTTAGGGTATTCTGTCTAGCTGTGTGATATATTCTAGACTGTTAGGGTATTCTGTCTAGCTGTGTGATATATTCTAGACTGTCGGGGTATTCTTTCTAGCTGTGTGATATATTCTAGACTGTTGGGGTATTCTTTCTAGCTGTGTGGTATATTCTAGACTGTCGGGGTATTCTTTCTAGCTGTGTGATATATTCTAGACTGTTGGGGTATTCTTTCTAGCTGTGTGGTATATTCTAGACTGTCGGGGTATTCTTTCTAGCTGTGTGATATATTCTAGACTGTTGGGGTATTCTTTCTAGCTGTGTGATATATTCTAGACTGTCGGGGTATTCTGTCTAGCTGTGTGATATATTCTAGACTGTTATGGTATTCTGTCAAGCTGTGTTGTCACGATCGTGTGGAGGAGAGACGGACCAAAACGCAGCATGAGGAAAATAAGCCATCTTCTTTTAATTAAACGAACGAAGATGAACATGAAACGAAAACACTATTACAAACAAACAAAACAACAAATGATCGTGAAGCTAAATAACGCAAGTGCCCAGACAAGCAACAAACGTTAAACAAGACAACTACCCACAAAAGCCTACTGCCTATGGCTACCTTAAATATGGCTCCCAATCAGAGACAAATGAATGACAGCTGTCTCTGATTGAGACCCAATCTAGGCAGCCATAGACATAACTAGACAACCTAACAATACTCTATCCCATACACATACAACACCCATAGACTAACCAAAACACACACAACATACAATGCCCACCCCAACTCACGCCCTGACCAACTAAAATTAATCAAAATAACATAAAAATAGGTCAGGAACGTGACATAACCCCCCCCTCAAGGTGCGTACTCCGAACGCACCACCAAAAGTCTAGGGGAGGGTCTGGGTGGGCATCTGTCCACGGTGGTGGCTCCGGCTCTGGACGCTGTCCCCACACCACCATAGTCACTCCCCGCTTCCGTATCCCCCCCCCAATGACCACCCTCCAACTAAACCCACCTAACTGAAGGGGCAGCATCGGGATAAGGGGCAGCACCGGGATAAGGGGCAACACCGGGATGAGGGACGACAGCTCCGGGCTGAGGGACGGCAGCTCCGGGCTGAGGGACGGCAGCTCCGGCCTGAGGGACGGCAGCTCCGGACTGAGGGACGGCAGCTCCGGACTGGCTGGCGGATCCTGGCTGGCTGGCTCTGGCTGGTCATGGCTGGCTGACGGCTCTGGCTGGTCATGGCTGGCTGACGGCTCTGGCTGGTCATGGCTGGCTGACGGCTCTGGCTGGTCATGGCTGGCTGAAGGCTCTGGCTGATCCGGTCTGGCGGAAGGCTCTGGCTGATCCGGTCTGGCGGAAGGCTCTGGCTGATCCGGTCTGGCGGAAGGCTCTGGCTGATCCGGTCTGGCGGAAGGCTCTGGCTGATCCGGTCTGGCGGAAGGCTCTGGCTGATCCGGTCTGGCGGAAGGCTCTGGCTGATCCGGTCTGGCGGAAGGCTCTGGCTGATCCGGTCTGGCGGAAGGCTCTAGCGGCTCCTGTCTGGCGGACGGCTCTAGCGGCTCCTGTCTGGCGGACGGCTCTGTAGGCTCATGGCAGACGGGCGGCTTTGCAGGCTCATGGCAGACGGACAGTTCAGACGGCGTATGGCAGACGGGCAGTTCAGACGCCGCTGGGCAGACGGGCAGTTCAGGCGCCGCTGGGCAGACGGGCAGTTCAGGCGCCGCTGGGCAGACGGGCAGTTCAGGCGCCGCTGGGCAGACGGCAGACTCTGGCCGGCTGAGACGCACTGTAGGCCTGGTGCGTGGTACCGGAACTGGAGGTACCGGGCTAAGGACACGCACCTCAGGGCGAGTGCGGGGAGAAGGAACAGTGCGTCCAGGGCTCTGGAGACGCACAGGAGGCTTGGTGCATGGTGCCGGAACTGGAGGCACTGGGCTGGAGACACGCACCATAGGGAGAGTGCGTGGAAGAGGAACAGGGCTCTAGAGATGCACTGGAAGCCTGGTGCGTGGTGTAGGCACTGGTGGTACTGGACTGGGGTGGGAAGGTGGCGCCGGATATACCGGACCGTGAAGGAGGACACGTGCTCTTGAGCACCGAGCCTCCCCAACCTTACCAGGTTGAATGGTCCCCGTAGCCCTGCCAGTGCGGCGAGGTGGAATAGCCCGCACTGGGCTATGCAGGCGAACCGGGGACACCACCTGTAAGGCTGGTGCCATGTACACCGGCCCGAGGAGACGTACTGGAGGCCAGATACGTTGGGCCGGCTTCATGGCATCCGGCTCGATGCCCAACCTAGCCCTCCCAGTGCGGCAAGGTGGAATAGCCCGCACTGGGCTAAGCACGCGTACTGGGGACACCGTGCGCTTTACCGCATAACACGGTGTCTGACCAGTACGACGCCCTCTTACTCCACGGTAAGCCCGGGGAGTTGGCTCAGGTATCCAACCCGGCTTCGCCACACTCCCCTTTATCCCCCCCCCCAAGAAATTTTTGGGTGAGCCTCTCGGGCTTCCAGCCTCTCTTACGTGCTGCCTCCTCATACCAGCGCTCCTGGGCTGTGGCTGCCTTCTTCTCCTCCCTCAAGCGGCGATTCACACCAACCTTAGCCCAGGGTCCCTCTCCATTGAAAATTTGCTCCCAACTCCATTCCTCTTCTCTCCATTGCTTTAGTTCCTTCCCTCCTTCCTCAATCCGCTTGGTCCTGTTGTGGTGGGTAGTTCTGTCACGATCGTGTGGAGGAGAGACGGACCAAAACGCAGCATGAGGAAAATAAGCCATCTTCTTTTAATTAAACGAACGAAGATGAACATGAAACGAAAACACTATTACAAACAAACAAAACAACAAATGATCGTGAAGCTAAATAACGCAAGTGCCCAGACAAGCAACAAACGTTAAACAAGACAACTACCCACAAAAGCCTACTGCCTATGGCTACCTTAAATATGGCTCCCAATCAGAGACAAATGAATGACAGCTGTCTCTGATTGAGACCCAATCTAGGCAGCCATAGACATAACTAGACAACCTAACAATACTCTATCCCATACACATACAACACCCATAGACTAACCAAAACACACACAACATACAATGCCCACCCCAACTCACGCCCTGACCAACTAAAATTAATCAAAATAACATAAAAATAGGTCAGGAACGTGACATGTGTGATATATTCTAGACTGTTAGGGTATTCTGTCTAGCTGTGTGATATATTCTAGACTGTTAGGGTATTCTGTCTAGCTGTGTGATATATTCTAGACTGTTAGGGTATTCTGTCTAGCTGTGTGATATATTCTAGACTGTTAGGGTATTCTGTCTAGCTGTATGATATATTCTAGACTGTTAGGGTATGCTGTCTAGCTGTGTGATATATTCTAGACTGTTAGGGTATTCTGTCTAGCTGTGTGATATATTCTAGACTGTTAGGGTATTCTTTCTAGCTGTATGATATATTCTAGACTGTTAGGGTATGCTGTCTAGCTGTGTGATATATTCTAGACTGTTGGGGTATTCTGTATAACTGTGTTATTTGCAAGGTGAGATATTTTCTCTTCAGAGATCATTTTCCACCTCCACGTTACCTCTCCTGGTCTGTCATAATATAATAGAGACAGTAGATCTAGCTGGTCTGTCATAATATAATAGAGACAGTAGATCTAGCTGGTCTGTCATAATATAATAGAGACAGTAGATCTAGCTGGTCTGTCATAATATAATAGAGACAGTAGATCTAGCTGGTCTGACTCCACGTTACCTCTCCATTATATAATAGAGACAGTAGATCTAGCTGGTCTGACTCCACGTTACCTCTAGAGACAGTAGATCTAGCTGGTCTGACTCCACGTTACCTCTAGAGACAGTAGATCTAGCTGGTCTGACTCCACGTTACCTCTAGAGACAGTAGATCTAGCTGGTCTGACTCCACGTTACCTCTAGAGCCAGTAGATCTAGCTGGTCTGACTCCACGTTACCTCTAGAGACAGTAGATCTAGCTGGTCTGACTCCACGTTACCTCTAGAGACAGTAGATCTAGCTGGTCTGACTCCACGTTACCTCTAGAGACAGTAGATCTAGCTGGTCTGACTCCACGTTACCTCTAGAGACAGTAGATCTAGCTGGTCTGACTCCACGTTACCTCTAGAGACAGTAGATCTAGCTGGTCTGACTCCACGTTACTTCTAGAGACAGTAGATCTAGCTGGTCTGACTCCACGTTACCTCTAGAGACAGTAGATCTAGCTGGTCTGACTCCACGTTACCTCTAGAGACAGTAGATCTAGCTGGTGTGACTCCACGTTACCTCTAGAGACAGTAGATCTAGCTGGTCTGACTCCACGTTACCTCTAGAGACAGTAGATCTAGCTGGTCTGACTCCACGTTACCTCTCCTGGGCTGTCATTATATAATAGAGACAGTAGATCTAGCTGGTCTGACTCCACGTTACCTCTCCATTATATAATAGAGACAGTAGATCTAGCTGGTCTGACTCCACGTTACCTCTCCATTATATAATAGAGACAGTAGATCTAGCTGGTCTGACTCCACGTTACCTCTCCATTATATAATAGAGACAGTAGATCTAGCTGGTCTGACTCCACGTTATCTCTCCATTATATAATAGAGACAGTAGATCTAGCTGGTCTGACTCCACGTTACCTCTCCTGGTCAGGTTCAAATAGAGACAGTAGATCTAGCTGGTCTGACTCCACGTTACCTCTCCATTATATAATAGAGACAGTAGATCTAGCTGGTCTGACTCCACGTTACCTCTCCATTATATAATAGAGACAGTAGATCTAGCTGGTCTGACTCCACGTTACCTCTAGAGCCAGTAGATCTAGCTGGTCTGACTCCACGTTACCTCTCCATTATATAATAGAGACAGTAGATCTAGCTGGTCTGACTCCACGTTACCTCTCCATTATATAATAGAGACAGTAGATCTAGCTGGTCTGACTCCACGTTACCTCTCCATTATATAATAGAGACAGTAGATCTAGCTGGTCTGACTCCACGTTACCTCTCCATTATATAATAGAGACAGTAGATCTAGCTGGTCTGACTCCACGTTACCTCTCCATTATATAATAGAGACAGTAGATCTAGCTGGTCTGACTCCACGTTACCTCTCCATTATATAATAGAGACAGTAGATCTAGCTGGTCTGACTCCACGTTACCTCTCCATTATATAATAGAGACAGTAGATCTAGCTGGTCTGACTCCACGTTACCTCTCCATTATATAATAGAGACAGTAGATCTAGCTGGTCTGACTCCACGTTACCTCTCCATTATATAATAGAGCCAGTAGATCTAGCTGGTCTGACTCCACGTTACCTCTCCATTATATAATAGAGACAGTAGATCTAGCTGGTCTGACTCCACGTTACCTCTCCATTATATAATAGAGACAGTAGATCTAGCTGGTCTGACTCCACGTTACCTCTCCATTATATAATAGAGACAGTAGATCTAGCTGGTCTGACTCCACGTTTCCTCTCCTGGTCAGGTTCAAATTGCCCGCCGGTGTCCAAACTCCACATGACAGAACTCTATAATCAGATAATGCAACATAGCCCCAGAGCTCCAGGTTTAACACTCCTGCAGGGAGGAAATATACTTTTTCTGGGAATATCTCCTTTCCTTTCCCATGTGAGCTGGTGAGAGAGGGGAGGAGAGCGGATTGAATTAGTGCCCGGTGATTTGGTCCGAAGGAAAACGCAGGGAGGTAATGAAAGAAAATCAACAGCATTATTCTGCTACCTGCTGGGTTAAGGAAGAGAGGGATGATGGGGGATACCATACAGACTATGAATAACACATCGCTGTCTCCTGGCTGGGTTTCCTATCACAACCAGGGAGATGGAGTGTGATTTAGCCAAGTTCATGGACAGTGGATGTTTATTAAACAGGTGTCCTTGGAGAAGCAAATCATGACACAAGGGATAATGGATTACAATGATAATGCTGCTGATTATGACACCAGTGGTAATGGAGGTGATGATAAAGATAATGGTCTGATTATGACACCAGTGGTAATGGAAGTGATGATAAAGATAATGACTATGATCAAGATATACTGTTCCTATACAGACTCCATAGCTTATTATTTACACAGTCATGAAGATAAGACCAGTAGGTGATGTAAATCAGATCAGTAGATGATGATGAAGATCAGATCAGTAGGTGATGAAGATCAGATCAGTCGATGATGATGAAGATCAGATCAGTAGGTGATGATGATCAGATCAGTAGATGATGATGAAGATCAGATCAGTAGGTGATGAAAATCAGATCAGTAGATGATGATGAAGATCAGATTAGTAGGTGATGAAGATCAGATTAGTAGGTGATGAAGATCAGACCAGTAGGTGATGACGGTCAGATCAGTAGGTGATGAAAATCAGACCAGTAGGTGATGAAGATCAGATTAGTAGATGATGAAGTCAGACGACAATGCAGAGCAGCGACTCTAGTTCAAGGCTGGCTAATCTAACCCATCACCATATTTGTCTTTGTAATTAACTACACAGCCAATGGATATCTGTTTCTGCCAGAGGAGCAGTAAACTAACTGAGGATAATGGAGAACATATCCTTATCTCAAACACTGCTTCTCTCTTAACCTAACAGTCATCCCCTAGTGATAAGCAATCCTGCCAACTTGGCACTCCTAGTAAACCAATTTCACCTTATGGAGCTTTGACAACTGTTCCTCAAAGCTAGTTTAACTTGCCATTTGCCAGGGTCACAAAAATAAAAAAATAAATACATGATTCAGCTTCAAAATCACTGTGAAATCTGCTGGCAGGAAGTGTAAGGGGGAGGGGGGGCATATAATTGCTGCCGTACCATGCTGAAAAGGCTATTCAATAGCCATTCTGTGCAACACTGATTGCCCCCCCCCCTCCCTTCCTTTGCCCCTTCTCAATGCATTCCCTGTCATTCAAAACACAAGGAGGCCTTTCCAGATGCTTGGAATAGTGTGCACGGCAGAATAACAAGCTAATTAGAGCTTGTGTGGTGATGGATGGCTCTGTAGGGGCACTGGTATGGGCACAAGGGGCAGAATAGCACCCACATAGCCTTACAGCCAACTGCCATGCCCTGATGACACCCTCATAGCCTTACAGCCAACTGCCACGCCCTGATGACACCCTCATAGCCTTACAGCCAACTGCCAAGCCCTGATGACACCCTCATAGCCTTACAGCCAACTGCCCCCCCCCCCCCCGATGACACCCTCATAGCCTTACAGCCAACTGCCCCCCCCCCCTGATGACACCCTCATAACCTTACAGCCAACTGCCGCCCCCCCCCCTTGATGACACCTTCATAGCCTTAAAGCCAACTGACACGCCTTGATGACACCCTCATAGCCTTACAGCCAACTGCCACGCCCTGATGACACCCTCATAGCCTTACAGCCAACTGCCAAGCCCTGATGACACCCTCATAGCCTTACAGCCAACTGCCCCCCCCCCCCCCTGATGACACCCTCATAGCCTTACAGCCAACTGCCCCCCCCCCCCTGATGACACCCTCATAACCTTACAGCCAACTGCCGCCCCCCCCCCTTGATGACACCTTCATAGCCTTCAAGCCAACTGACACGCCTTGATGACACCCTCATAGCCTTACAGCCAACTGCCCCCCCACCCTGATGACACCCTCATAGCCTTACAGCCAACTGCCCCCCCCCCCCCCCCCCCCCCCTTGATGACACCCTCATAGCCTTACAGCCAACTGACACGCCTTGATGACACCCTCATAGCCTTACAGCCAACTGACACGCCTTGATGACACCCTCATAGCCTTACAGCCAACTGACACGCCTTGATGACACCCTCATAGCCTTACAGCCAACTGACAAGCCTTGATGACACCTTCATAGCCTTACAGCCAACTGACACGCCTTGATGACACCCTCATAGCCTTACAGCCAACTGACACGCCTTGATGACACCCTCATAGCCTTACAGCCAACTGACACGCCTTGATGACACCTTCATAGCCTTACAGCCAACTGACACGCCTTGATGACACCCTCATAGCCTTACAGCCAACTGACACGCCTTGATGACACCTTCATAGCCTTACAGCCAACTGACACGCCTTGATGACACCCTCATAGCCTTACAGCCAACTGACACGCCTTAATGACACCCTCATAGCCTTACAGCCAACTGACACGCCTTGATGACACCCTCATAGCCTTACAGCCAACTGCCCCCCCCCTGATGACACCCTCATAGCCTTACAGCCAACTGCCACACCCTGATGACACCCTCATAGCCTTACAGCCAACTGACAAACCTTGATGACACCCTCATAGCCTTACAGCCAACTGACACGCCTTGATGACACCCTCATAGCCTTACAGCCAACTGACACGCCTTGATGACACCCTCATAGCCTTACAGCCAACTGCCACGCCTTGATGACAACCTCATAGCCTTACAGCCAACTGCCACGCCTTGATGACACCCTCATAGCCTTACAGCCAACTGCCCCCCCCCCCCTGATGACACCCTCATGGCCTTACAGCCAACTGACAAGCCCTGATGACTTAATTGGCAGCCCAGTGGTGTGTGGTGGGGGGGAGTACTTGGGCCTCTGCCTAATTCCTGTGCTGACCCCATGTAGGTGGACTAATGCTGGTTTGACCGTTATTTATGCTTCCTGTTCTACTCCACTTTATGTTTCTTAGGATCTGATGTGATTGTTGGGGTCAATAGGGGTTAATAAGTTACCTAAAGTGGCCATTTTGGTGTTAAACAAGGAATGGACGATGAGGAGGGTTGAAAGTGGCAGCTTCAAAGGGTACCTCTTAGAAAGAATCTGCTTATTTTCATATATGTTTGTTGGGTGAAAAGAAAAACAGTATCCATAGAATATGCAACTTCCCTTATGGAATATTAATGTCGAAAAATGTACATTTTCAGTGACATCTTCCCGTGGATGTACCCTTCACTGCCAGGGCTGTTACGGTGACCGTATTACCGCCATAGCGGCAGTAACGAGTCATGAAGGCGGTCAAAATCCACATGACCGTTTAGTGAAGCTCTTCAACCTCTCTTTAGTATTGTCTGAGATCCCCAAAGATTAGAAAGCTGCTGAGGTCATCCCCCTCTTCAAAGAGGGAGACACTCTAGACCCAACCTGTTATAGAACTCCTTTCTCTGTATACATTGATGATGTCGCTCTTGCTGCTGGTGATTCTCTGATCCACCTCCATACAGACGACACCATTCTGTATACATCTGGCCCTTCTTTGGACACTGTGCTATCAAAACTCAAAACGAGCTTCAATTCCATACAACACTCCTTCCGTGGCCTCCAACTGCTTTTAAATCCTAGTAAAACTATGTGCATGCTCTTCAACCGATCGCTGCCCGCACCCGCCCGCCTGTCTAGCATCACTACTCTGGACGGTTCTGACTTAGAATATGTGGACAACTACAAATACCTAGGTGTCTGTAAACTAGACTGTAAACTCTCCTTCCAGACTCACATTAAGCATCTCCAATCCAAAATTAAATCTAGAATCGGCTTCCAATTTCGCAACAAAGCCTCCTTCACTCATGGTGCCAAATATATCCTCGTAAAACGGACTATCCTACCGATACTTCACTTCGGCCATTTACAAAATAGCCTCTAACTCTCTACTCAGCAAACTGGATGTAGTCTATCACAGTGCCGTCCGTTTTGTCACCAAAGCCCCATATACTACCCACCACTGCGACCTGTATGATCTCGTTGGCTGGCCCTCACTACATATTTGTCGCCAAACCCACTGGCTCCAGGTCATCTATAAGTCTTTGCAAGGTAAAGCCCCGCCTTATCTCAGCTCACTGGTCACCATAGCAACACCCACCTGTAGCACGCGCTCCAGCAGGTACAGTGGAAGTCCGAAGTTTACATAAACTTTAGCCAAATACATTTAAACTCAGTTTTTCACAATTCCTGACATTTAACCCGAGTAAACATTCCCTGTCTTAGGTCAGTTAGGATCACCACTTCATTTTAAGAATGTGAAATGTTGGAATAATAGTAGAGAGAATGATTTAATTCAGCTTTTATTTCTTTCATCACATTCCCAGTGGGTCAGAAGTTTACATACTGTACACTCAATTAGTATTTGGTAGCACTGCCATTAAATGTTTTTACTTGGGGCAAACATTTCGGGTAGCCTTCCACAAGCTTCCCACAATAAGTTGGGTGAATTTTGGCCCATTCCACCTGACAGAGCTGTTGTAACTGAGTCAGGTTTGTAGGCCTCCTTGCTCACAAACGCTTTTTCAGTTCTGCCCACACATTTTCTACAGGATTGAGGTCAGGGCTTTGTGATGGCCACTCCAATACCTTGACTTTGTTGTCCTTAAGCCATTTTGCCACATATAGACCAGTTAAGCAATAAGGCCCGAAGAGGTTGTGGTATATGGCCAATATACCACGCTTAAGGGCTGTGTCCTAGCACTCCACGTTGCGTCATGTATAAGAACAGCACCTTAGCCGTGGTATATTGGCAATATTGGCAATATACCACACCTCCTCGGGCCGTAATGCTTCATTAGACATTAACGCTAGAGATATAAGATATGATGTCTCCCATGCAGCAGTATACTCTATATTCTGGCTGACAGATGGGGTAACTGCAGTTTGCTCAAGTCCTCCTCTGTGTATGGTCTACAGCTCTTGAATGAATGGATTTGCAACATGGGAGATCGATATGTCTCTGACCGAACCCATGTACATTTTCCTTGTACATGTTTCTTCTTCAAATACAATTTTCATGCTGTGGTTGTTTGCAGTGGGGCTGACGTGGTTGTTTGCAGTGGGGCTGACGTGGTTGTTTGCAGTGGGGCTGACGTGGTTGTTTGCAGTGGGGCTGATGTTGTCTGCAGTGGGGCTGACGTGGTTGTTTGCAGTGGGGCTGATGTTGTCTGCAGTGGGGCTGATGTTGTCTGCAGTGGGGCTGACGTGGTTGTCTGCAGTGGGGCTGACGTGGTTGTCTGCAGTGGGGCTGATGTTGTCTGCAGTGGGGCTGATGTTGTCTGCAGTGGGGCTGATGTTGTCTGCAGTGGGGCTGATGTGGTTGTCTGCAGTGGGGCTGATGTTGTCTGCAGTGGGGCTGATGTGGTTGTCTGCAGTGGGGCTGATGTTGTCTGCAGTGGGGCTGATGTGGTTGTCTGCAGTGGGGCTGATAGTGTCTGCAGTGGGGCTGACGTGGTTGTCTGCAGTGGGGCTGATGGTGTCTGCAGTGGGGCTGATGTTGTCTGCAGTGGGGCTGATGTTGTCTGCAGTGGGGCTGACGTGGTTGTCTGCAGTGAGGCTGATGTTGTCTGCAGTGGGGCTGGTGTTGTTGTCTGCAGTGAGGCTGATGTTGTCTGCAGTGGGGCTGATGTTGTCTGCAGTGGGGCTGATGTTGTCTGCAGTGGGGCTGATGTTGTCTGCAGTGGGGCTGATGTTGTCTGCAGTGGGGCTGATGTTGTCTGCAGTGGGGCTGACGTGGTTGTCTGCAGTGGGGCTGACGTGGTTGTCTGCAGTGGGGCTGACGTGGTTGTCTGCAGTGGGGCTGATGTTGTCTGCAGTGGGGCTGATGTTGTCTGCAGTGGGGCTGATGTGGTT
Source organism: Salvelinus alpinus (assembly GCF_045679555.1). Taxonomy (NCBI): domain Eukaryota; kingdom Metazoa; phylum Chordata; class Actinopteri; order Salmoniformes; family Salmonidae; genus Salvelinus; species Salvelinus alpinus. The sequence goes on along the minus strand of NC_092105.1, from coordinate 8,359,819 downwards.
GTCTGCAGTGAGGCTGATGTTGTCTGCAGTGGGGCTGGTGTTGTTGTCTGCAGTGAGGCTGATGTTGTCTGCAGTGGGGCTGATGTTGTCTGCAGTGGGGCTGATGTTGTCTGCAGTGGGGCTGATGTTGTCTGCAGTGGGGCTGATGTTGTCTGCAGTGGGGCTGATGTTGTCTGCAGTGGGGCTGATGTTGTCTGCAGTGGGGCTGACGTGGTTGTCTGCAGTGGGGCTGACGTGGTTGTCTGCAGTGGGGCTGACGTGGTTGTCTGCAGTGGGGCTGATGTTGTCTGCAGTGGGGCTGATGTTGTCTGCAGTGGGGCTGATGTGGTTGTCTGCAGTGGGGCTGATGTTGTCTGCAGTGGGGCTGATGTGGTTGTCTGCAGTGGGGCTGATGTTGTCTGCAGTGGGGCTGATGTGGTTGTCTGCAGTGGGGCTGATGGTGTCTGCAGTGGGGCTGACGTGGTTGTCTGCAGTGGGGCTGATGGTGTCTGCAGTGGGGCTGATGTTGTCTGCAGTGGGGCTGATGTTGTCTGCAGTGGGGCTGACGTGGTTGTCTGCAGTGGGGCTGATGTTGTCTGCAGTGGGGCTGATGTTGTCTGCAGTGAGGCTGATGTTGTCTGCAGTGGGGCTGGTGTTGTTGTCTGCAGTGAGGCTGATGTTGTCTGCAGTGGGGCTGATGTTGTCTGCAGTGGGGCTGATGTTGTCTGCAGTGGGGCTGATGTTGTCTGCAGTGGGGCTGATGTGGTTGTCTGCAGTGGGGCTGATGTTGTCTGCAGTGGGGCTGATGTGGTTGTCTGCAGTGGGGCTGATGGTGTCTGCAGTGGGGCTGACGTGGTTGTCTGCAGTGGGGCTGATGGTGTCTGCAGTGGGGCTGATGTTGTCTGCAGTGGGGCTGATGTTGTCTGCAGTGGGGCTGACGTGGTTGTCTGCAGTGGGGCTGATGTTGTCTGCAGTGGGGCTGATCTTGTCTGCAGTGAGGCTGATGTTGTCTGCAGTGGGGCTGGTGTTGTTGTCTGCAGTGAGGCTGATGTTGTCTGCAGTGGGGCTGATGTTGTCTGCAGTGGGGCTGGTGTTGCCTGCAGTGGGGCTGATGTTGTCTGCAGTGGGGCTGATGTTGCCTGCAGTGGGGCTGATGTTGTCTGCAGTGGGGCTGATGTTGCCTGCAGTTTGGCTGATGTTGCCTGCAGTGGGGCTGATGTTGTCTGCAGTGGGGCTGATGTTGTCTGCAGTGGGGCTGATGTTGTTGTCTGCAGTGGGGCTGATGTTGTTGTCTGCAGTGGGGCTGATGTTGCCTGCAGTGGGGCTGATGTTGTTGTCTGCAGTGGGGCTGATGTTGTTGTCTGCAGTGGGGCTGATGTTGTCTGCAGTGGGGCTGATGTTGTTTGCAGTGGGGCTGATGTTGTTGTCTGCAGTGGGGCTGATGTTGTCCGCAGTGGGGCTGATGTTGTTTGCAGTGGGGCTGATGTTGTTGTCTGCAGTGGGACTGACGTGGTTGTCTGCAGTGGGGCTGATGTTGTCTGCAGTGGGGCTGATGTTGTTGTCTGCAGTGGGGCTGATGTTGCCTGCAGTGGGGCTGATGTTGTTGTCTGCAGTGGGGCTGATGTTGTTGTCTGCAGTGGGGCTGATGTTGCCTGCAGTGGGGCTGATGTTGTCTGCAGTGGGGCTGATGTTGTTGTCTGCAGTGGGGCTGATGTTGCCTGCAGTGGGGCTGATGTTGTCTGCAGTGGGGCTGATGTTGCCTGCAGTGGGGCTGATGTTGTCTGCAGTGGGGCTGATGTTGTCTGCAGTGGTGCTGTTGTTGTTGTCTGCAGTGGGGCTGATGTTGTCTGCAGTGGGGCTGATGTTGTTTGCAGTGGGGCTGATGTTGTTGTCTGCAGTGGGGCTGATGTTGCCTGCAGTGGGGCTGATGTTGTCTGCAGTGGGGCTGATGTTGCCTGCAGTGGGGCTGATGTTGTCTGCAGTGGGGCTGATGTTGTCTGCAGTGGTGCTGTTGTTGTTGTCTGCAGTGGGGCTGATGTTGTCTGCAGTGGGGCTGATGTTGTTTGCAGTGGGGCTGATGTTGTTTGCAGTGGGGCTGATGTTGTTTGCAGTGGGGCTGATGTTGTTTGCAGTGGGGCTGATGTTGTTTGCAGTGGGGCTGATGTTGTTTGCAGTGGGGCTGATGTTGTCTGCAGTGAGGCTGATGTTGTCTGCAGTGGGGCTGATGTTGTTTGCAGTGGGGCTGATGTTGTTTGCAGTGGGGCTGATGTTGTTTGCAGTGGGGCTGATGTTGTTTGCAGTGGGGCTGATGTTGTTTGCAGTGGGGCTGATGTTGTTTGCAGTGGGGCTGATGTTGTTTGCAGTGGGGCTGATGTTGCCTGCAGTGGGGCTGATGTTGTTTGCAGTGGGGCTGATGTTGTTTGCAGTGGGGCTGATGTTGTTTGCAGTGGGGCTGATGTTGTTTGCAGTGGGGCTGATGTTGTTTGCAGTGGGGCTGATGCGTACCGGTTTAACTGGTCCATATGATGGGAAGTGGATTCTACAAGTCTAACATTTTTTACTTTCTAGATAGTATTGCAGTCCAACCGGTCTTTTATTCATGTGGACGTAATGATAGCAACGGTCCCGAGCTCAAATATCATTCGATATGGAAACATTCCCGTGTTTCTTTCCCCTTTCCTCATCTTTAAAAAATCCACTGAAAAGAAGCAGATGTCAAATATCGGGTTCAGCAGGAAGATTGTATAACTCATAACAAATTAGCGGATCAATTTAAGATCTTTTTCAAAAGCCTGCGGATCAATGGCTCTGCAACGTTAGCCGCCGCTAATTCTAAACATCACTTCCTGAAAGCATCACTGCTCCTTGAGCTTTATTACATTACCAATACGGTTGCCACACACACATAGTTTAGAAAAATCCAGTCACCCACTAGGACTCTACCTCAAACTACCTACCTCAAACTACTCTCCAGTGAGTCACGTCAACAGAAGAAAGTGAGGAAAATAAAAAAAATATTCTAGCGCAGGCTATTTCAGTCTGGTAGTGTGAGCTTTATTTGGAATGTCAGATTTAAAGGCCGAAGAGAAACCGAGCAGGCCTGTTCCTCATTACGGTATGTTTTGCTTCAGGTTGGAGTCGGACCCCAGTTTATTGTCACACTGGATCAGATGGCCAGTGTAAACACCTTTAATCAAAGTAGGGTGGCTGCTCTGCTCAGTGAGCACCTCAAACACAAAGTAGCAGCCCTAGCGGTTAAGAATATTGGGCCAGTATTCAAAATGTTTTAGGTTTGAATCCCAGAGCTGGCAGTGTGAAACAAAATCTACGGTTCTGCTTTTGAGCAAGCCAGTTAGCCTCCAACAGCAACTGCTCCCTGGGCACCGATGATGTGGACGTCTATGAAGGCTGCACCCCCCCACCTCTTTGATTCAGAGGGGTTGGATTAAATGGTCCAAAACACATTTCTGTTGAATGGATACTGTTGTGCAATTTAATGGGTCCCTTCCCCAAAACAGCATTATACTGTAACCATAGTTACTGTAACCCCCCCTCTATAATCCTACTGTAACCCCCCCTCCATAATCCTACTGTAACCCCCCTCCATAATCCTACTGTAACCGTCCTCTATAATCCTACTGTAACCCCCCTCCATAATCCTACTGTAACCCCGCCCCCTCCATAATCCTACTGTAACCGTCCTCTATAATCCTACTGTAACCCCCCTCCATAATCCTACTGTAACCCCGCCCCCTCCATAATCCTACTGTAACAGCCCCTCCATAATCCTACTGTAACCCCCCCCTCCATAATCCTACTGTAACCCCTCCTCCATAATCCTACTGTAGCATATCTACTAAATACAGCCCCTGGTGTTTGTGCCAGAACATCTGTATAACATTGCAGTAACATTAGAAGAATGTTTTAGCACCCCCTCTCCTGTTTTTCTCACAAAACCTAAAGTCAGTTGGAACATGACAGAGACCACCCATGGAGATCAGATTCCATTCCCCTCCACCTTTACCAGGGCTCCTAGGTCCTAGGTTTGTCACCACATATTTACCACAGGTCTCATAAACAATTTAGCTACCTCATACAGTACATACAGTGAATTAAACAGGACTACCTCAAGGTACTGTAACCCCTGTTTAACCTCTTCTAAACTGGTGTCTTTTGGGTAATATGCATTAGCAGTCAAAGGTTTAGATACACCTACTCATTCAAGGGTTTTTCTTTATTTTTTACTATTTTCTACATTGTAGAATAATAGTGTAGACATCAAAACTATGAAAAAACACACATGGAATCAAGTAGTAACCAAAAAGTGTTAAACAAATCAAAATATATTTAAGATTTTAGATTTTTCAAGGTAGCCACCCTTTGCCTTGATGACAGCATTGCACATTCTTGACATTCTCTCAACCAGTTTCATGAGGAATGCTTTTCCAACCGTCTTGAAGGAGTTCCCACATATGCTGAGCATGCTGTTCCTTCACTCTGCATTGTTTAACTCTTTTTTTTGGTTACTACATGATTCCATATGTGTTATTTCATTGGTTTGATGCCTTCACTATTATTCAACAATGTAGAAAATAGTAAAAATAAAGCAAAACCCTTGAATGAGTAGGTGGGTCCAAACTTTTGACTGGTACTGTATGACAAGCCGGCAGTAGTTATAGCTGTTATAGAGGCCTTTTGTTATGAGGCATTGATCATTAGAAATTGCATTAAAATAGTGAAAAAAAGACAGGACAAAAAGCCTGCTATTGTCTTTGGCTGAAAGGCAGTGAAGATAGATAGGGCTGTGGGGGCGTGTCACAGTGTGCCTGGGTGCCTAGCTTTGTATAGTTGAGGTGATAGGTGAAGAGAGTTGGGGCTGTGGAGGCGTGTCACAGTGTGCCTGGGTGCCTAGCGCTGGCAGTGAATTGATGAGTCGGCGGTTTGGGTCCCTCTACAGATTCATGGGGAGACAGAACCCTGTCATTATCTCAAAGTGAGTTACACATCCTCCCACCAACTCGCCAGGCCATGAGCTGAGCCCTCTCCCTGAATACTAAGCGCTAGAATTCGGAATACACCAACCTGGGTAGAGAAATTAGCCAGTGGGAACAAACACGGGCTACTTGAAATTAATGTTCAGGATGTGTTTGGTTGGATTGCCGTGTTTGATTGTATGCAGTGCTTGACTTTCATCTGCACTTGTCTGTGAAGTATCTACCACTAACTCTTTGTTATTGTGATGTAGCAGAATAGCTGTTTAAGTAATCCTTTCTACATCGCAGTCCCTTCATAAGTAATGTGCTGTTGATATCAAACCTATGTCACTATACAAAGTAAGATTATTTCCTGATTTCCTGTTTTGACATGCATTTCAGTCTCACATGTAGCTATGAATAGCTAACTGGCTAAAGTAAGAACACTATTATTTGCCCTTCTCTGCTCAGGATTGTCTTACAGGTGACATATTGAAGTAGACCCGAGGTAATATCTATACCAGGTGACATATTGAAGTAGACCTGAGGTAATATCTATACCAGGTGACATATTGAAGTAGACCTGAGGTAATATCTATACCAGGTGACATTTTGAAGTAGACCTGAGGTAATATCTATACCAGGTGACATATTGAAGTAGACCTGAGGTAATATCTATACCAGGTGACATATTGAAGTAGTGTCACGACTTCTGCCGGAGTCGGTCCCTCTCCTTGTTCGAGCGACGCTTGGAGATCGACGTCACCCGCCATCTAGCCATCGCCGGTCCACTTTTCATTTTCCATTTGTTTTGTCTTTGTTTTCTACACACCTGGTTTCAATTCCCCCATTACATGTTCATTATTTAACCCTCTGGTTTCCCCCATGTTTGTGTGCATGTTTGTTTTATTGTTCAGGCTGTTACTGACGGCTGGTATTTTGTTACCGGGTTTTGTTATTATGCCCGTTTATTTCGTGGTACCGGTATTTTTCCCGCACCATAGTATTGTGTTTATACTGGTGTTATCTTGTATTAAATGCCTTGTCCACGCATCTCAGCTCTCCTGCGCCTGACTCCTTTCACCAGTTACCCACAGCCTTGAAAAGTAGACATCTACTTTCCCCAGGTTGAGAAGTAGACCTGAGGTAATATACACTGCTCAAAAAAATAAAGGGAACACTTAAACAACACAATGTAACTCCAAGTCAATCACACTTCAGTGAAATCAAACTGTCCACTTAGGAAGCAACACTGATTGACAATAAACTTCACATGCTGTTGTGCAAATGGAATAGACAAAAGGTGGAAATTATAGGCAATTAGCAAGACACCCCCAATAAAGGAGTGATTCTGCAGGTGGTGACCACAGACCACTTCTCAGTTCCTATGCTTCCTGGCTGATGTTTTGGTCACTTTTGAATGCTGGCGGTGCTCTCACTCTAGTGGTAGCATGAGACGGAGTCTACAACCCACACAAGTGGCTCAGGTAGTGCAGCTCATCCAGGATGGCACATCAATGCGAGCTGTGGCAAGAAGGTTTGCTGTGTCTGTCAGCGTAGTGTCCAGAGCATGGAGGCGCTACCAGGAGACAGGCCAGTACATCAGGAGACGTGGAGGAGGCCGTAGGAGGGCAACAACCCAGCAGCAGGACCGCTACCTCCGCCTTTGTGCAAGGAGGAGCACTGCCAGAGCCCTGCAAAATGGCCTCCAGCAGGCCACAAATGTGCATGTGTCTGCTCAAACGGTCAGAATCAGACTCCATGAGGGTGGTATGAGGGCACGACGTCCACAGGTGGGGGTTGTGCTTACAGCCCAACACCGTGCAGGACGTTTGGCATTTGCCAGAGAACACCAAGATTGGCAAATTCGCCACTGGCGCCCTGTGCTCTTCACAGATGAAAGCAGGTTCACACTGAGCACATGAGCACATGTGACAGATGTGACAGAGTCTGGAGACGCCGTGGAGAACGTTCTGCTGCTTGCAACATCCTCCAGCATGACCGGTTTGGCGGTGGGCAAATGCCAAACGTCCTGCACGTGGACGTCGGGCCCTCATACCACCCTCATGGAGTCTGAATGCTGGCGGTGGCCTAGTGGTTAGAGCGTTGGGCCAGTAACCAGCAGGTAGCCTAGTGGTTAGAGCATTGGGCCAGTAACCAGCAGGTAGCCTAGTGGTTAGAGCATTGGGCCAGTAACCAGCAGGTAGCCTATTGGTTAGAGCGTTGGGCCAGTAACCGGCAAGTAGCCTAGGGGTTAGAGCGTTGGGCCAGTAACCAGCAGGTAGCCCAGTGGTTAGAGCGTTGGGCCAGTAACCAGCAGGTAGCCTAGTGGTTAGAGCATTGGGCCAGTAACCAGCAGGTAGCCTAGTGGTTAGAGCATTGGGCCAGTAACCAGCAGGTAGCCTATTGGTTAGAGCGTTGGGCCAGTAACCGGCAGGTAGCCTAGGGGTTAGAGCGTTGGGCCAGTAACCAGCAGGTAGCCCAGTGGTTAGAGCGTTGGGCCAGTAACCAGCAGGTAGCCTAGTGGTTAGAGCGTTGGGCCAGTAACTGAAAAGTTGCTTGATCGAATCCCCGAGCTGACAAGGTAAAAATCTGTTGTTCTGCCCCTGAACAAGCCACTGTTCCTAGGCCATCATTGTAAATAAGAATTTGTTCTTAACTGACTTGCCTAGTTAAATATAGGTTAAATAAATAAAAAAATGTGACAGTCTATATTATTAACTTAATTGCTTTAGGTTTCAGGTAGAATAATTTTATACATCAGCAATTATGGAAGAGAGGCTGAATTTATGCTTGAAAAAGCTGCAGCCGTAGTCAAATGCCAGTTATTGTACCTCTTTGTGTTGTTGCGATCATAATAATGCCACAAGGCCTCGTATTTGTACACTGAATATTGTCATTGGTAATTTACAGTCAAGTCTCTTCATTATGTGATATTTCAATACAACTAAATAGTAGATTCTATAGCGTAGCCTTTGCATTTTAAATACACAATATACTGTATATGCGTTGGATGGCCACACAGAAGCACCACCAGGTTAGAGAAAGCCTTGTGGTTGAGGATGTCATTGTTCTTGATGTGCTCCTGAAAAGCACTCCTGTGGCAGCCATTTTGGATTTATTGAGTAGATCTTCAGAGAAAGGCCCTGTGGGACAATTGTAATCCTGCTCTCCTGAACTCTGTCTGTCTCAAGAGTCTTTAACATTAGTTAAAGTGAGGCAGTCAGAGTGGCCTAGACTAGACACTAGACATGCCTTTCTGCATCACTAGGAAAACAGCAAACAAACCCCATTATTTTTGCTGAGGTTAGAACCAGAAAATTGCTCTGGCCAGCATATTATCAATAGAAACAATACAATCCAAGTTGAAAGATGAGGAGAAAAGTGAGCCTACTTCTTTTTAGTTTAAAAACCTCCAAAACATGGAGCTGGATATTGATCTTGTTTATTGGATTTTACCTCGCTCAACAGCAGAGACCAGAGACCCAGAGAACATACTTTTTTATCTGACCGAGATGGGAAGGTTCAGGAAAGGCCATGGTCCAAATAAAGTGACAAAATCAAGTGACTGTAACCTTCTACAGTGCCTCAGAGTGTTTCTCCAATTTAACCAAAGTGCTGTTCATACACAGTATAGTTCCCCATTGCTCCGCCTCTCTGGCACTGATTGCAGCATGTTTTCTGTTGGATCATCTGGATGGAGGGGTCAGTCTGGCTGGGGAGATAGGGTCAGTCTGGCTGGTCAGTCTGTCTGTGGAGTTAGGGGTCAGTTTGGCTGGTCAGTCTGTCTGTGGAGTTAGGGGTCAGTCTGGCTGGTCAGTCTGTCTTTGGAGATAGGGGTCAGTCTGGCTGGGGAGATAGGGGTCAGTCTGGCTGGTCAGTCTGTCTGTGGAGTTAGGGGTCAGTCTGGCTGGTCAGTCTGTTTGTGGAGTTAGGGGACAGTCTGGATGGTCAGTCTGTTTGTGGAGATAGGGGTCAGTCTGGCTGTGGAGTTAGGGGTCAGTCTGGCTGGTCAGTCTGTCTGTGGAGTTAGGGGTCAATCTGGCTGGTCAGTCTGTTTGTGGAGATAGGGGTCAGTCTGGCTGTGGAGTTAGGGGTCAGTCTGGCTGGTCAGTCTGTTTGTGGAGATAGGGGTCAGTCTGGCTGGTCAGTCTGTTTGTGGAGTTAGGGGTCAGTCTGGCTGGTCAGTCTGTTTGTGGAGTTAGGGGTCAGTCTGGCTGGTCAGTCTGTTTGTGGAGATAGGGGTCAGTCTGGCTGGTCAGTCTGATAGTGGAGTTAGTGGTCAGTCTGGCTGGTCAGTCTGTTTGTGGAGATAGGGGTCAGTCTGGCTGGTCAGTCTGTTTGTGGAGATAGGGGTCAGTCTGGCTGGTCAGTCTGTTTGTGGAGATAGGGGTCAGTCTGGCTGGTCAGTCTGTTTGTGGAGATAGGGGTCAGTCTGGCTGGTCAGTCTGTTTGTGGAGTTAGGGGTCAGTCTGGCTGGTCAGTCTGTTTGTGGAGTTAGGGGTCAGTTTGGCTGGTCAGTCTGTTTGTGGAGATAGGGGTCAGTCTGGCTGTGGAGTTAGGGGTCAGTCTGGCTGGTCAGTCTGTCTGTGGAGTTAGGGGTCAGTCTGGCTGGTCAGTCTGTTTGTGGAGATAGGGGTCAGTCTGGCTGTGGAGTTAGGGGTCAGTCTGGCTGGTCAGTCTGTTTGTGGAGATAGGGGTCAGTCTGGCTGGTCAGTCTGTTTGTGGAGATAGGGGTAAGTCTGGCTGGTCAATCTGTTTGTGGAGATAGGGGTCAGTCTGGCTGGTCAGTCTGTTTGTGGAGATGGCAGGCTGGTTTTTATTTGTCTGATAGCTTGAAGATAAGCACCAGCTGTCAGAGCAGCTCACAGATCACTGCACCTGTACATAACCCATCTGTCAGAGCAGCTCACAGATCACTGCACCTGTACGTAACCCATCTGTCAGAGCAGCTCACAGATCACTGCACCTGTACATAACCCATCTGTCAGAGCAGCTCACAGATCACTGCACCTGTACGTAACCCATCTGTCAGAGCAGCTCACAGATCACTGCACCTGTACATAACCCATCTGTCAGAGCAGCTCACAGATCACTGCACCTGTACGTAACCCATCTGTCAGAGCAGCTCACAGATCACTGCACCTGTACATAACCCATCTGTCAGAGAAGCTCACAGATCACTGCACCTGTACATAACCCATCTGTCAGAGCAACTCACAGATCACTGCACCTGTACATAACCCATCTGTCAGAGCAACTCACAGATCACTGCACCTGTACATAACCCATCTGTCAGAGCAGCTCACAGATCACTGCACCTGTACGTAACCCATCTGTCAGAGCAGCTCACAGATCACTGCACCTGTACATAACCCATCTGTCAGAGCAGCTCACAGATCACTGCACCTGTACGTAACCCATCTGTCAGAGCAGCTCACAGATCACTGCACCTGTACATAACCCATCTGTCAGAGCAGCTCACAGATCACTGCACCTGTACATAACCCATCTGTCAGAGCAGCTCACAGATCACTGCACCTGTACATAACCCATCTGTCAGAGCAGCTCACAGATCACTGCACCTGTACATAACCCATCTGTCAGAGCAGCTCACAGATCACTGCACCTGTACATAACCCATCTGTCAGAGCAGCTCACCGATCACTGCACCTGTACATAATCCATCTGTCAGAGCAGCTCACAGATCACTGCACCTGTACATAACCCATCTGTCAGAGCAGCTCACAGATCACTGCACCTGTACATAACCCATCTGTCAGAGCAGCTCACAGATCACTGCACCTGTACATAACCCATCTGTCAGAGCAGCTCACCGATCACTGCACCTGTACATAATCCATCTGTCAGAGCAGCTCACAGATCACTGCACCTGTACATAACTCATCTGTCAGAGCAGCTCACAGATCACTGCACCTGTACATAACCCAGCTGTCAGAGCAGCTCACAGATCACTGCACCTGTACCTAACCCAGCTGTCAGAGCAACTCACAGATCACTGCACCTGTACATAACCCAGCTGTCAGAGCAACTCACAGATCACTGCACCTGTACATAACCCATCTGTAAATAGCCCATCCAATTACCTCTTCCCCATACATAATTTATTAATTTACTATGCTCCTTTGCACCCAAGTATCTCTTCTTGCACATTTATCTTTCCAGTGTTTAATTGCTATATTGTAAATACTTCTCCACCATGGCCTATATATTGCCTTACCTCCCTTATCCTACCTCATTTGCACACACTGTATATAGACTTTTTCTACTGTATTAATGAATATATGTTTGTTTACTCCATGTGTAACTGTGTTGTTGTATGTGTCAAACTGCTTTGCTTTATCTTGGCCAGGTCGCAGTTGTAAATGAGAACTTGTTCTCAACTAACTTATCTGGTTAAATAAAGGTGTCAGAGTGGAATAATGGTGTCAGAGTGGAAACCATCTACCTACAGTGGCTTGTGAAAGTATTCATCCCACTTGGAATTTTTCCTGTTTTGTTGCCTTACAACAATGAAATAAATGTGTTTTTTGGGGGGGTTTGTATCATTTGAATTACACAACATGCCTACCACTTTGAAGATGCAAATATTTTTTATTGTGAAACAAACAAACGTGAAATCTTGAGCTTGCATAACTATTCACCCCCTCAAATTCAATACTTTGTAGAGCCACCTTTTGTAACAATTATAGCTGCAAGTCTCTTTGGGTATGTCTCTATAAGCTTGGCACATCTAACCAATGGGATTTTTGCCCATTCTTCAAGGCAAAACTGCTCCAGCTCCTTCAAGTTGATTTGGTTCCGCTGGTGTACAGCAATCTTTAAATCATACCACAGATTCTCAATTGGATTTTAGGCCTGGGCTTTGATTAGGCCATTCCAAGACATTTAAATGTTCCCCTTAAACCACTCAAGTGATGCTTTAGCAGTATGCTTAGGGTCATTGTCCTGCTGGAAGGTGAACCTCCGTCCCAGTCTCAAATCTCTGGAAGACTGAAAAAGGTTTCCCTCAAGAATTTCCCTGTATTTAGCGCCGTCCATCATTCCTTCCATTCTGACCACTTTCCCAGTCCCTGTCAATGAAAAACATCCCACAGCATGATGCTGCTACCACCATGCTTCACTATGGGGATGGTGTTCTCGGGGTGATGGGAGGTGTTGGGTTTGCACTAGACATAGCATTTTCCTTGATGGCGACAAAGCTCAATGTTGGTCTCATCTGACCAGAGTACCTTCTTCCATATGTTTGGGGAGTCTTCTACATGCTTTTTGGTGAACACCAAATGTGTTTGCTTATTTTTTTCTTTAAGAAATTGCTTTTTTCTGGCCACTCTTCCGTGAAGCCCAGCTCTGTGGAGTGTACATCTTAAAGTAGTCCTATGGACACATACTCCAATCTCCACTGGAGCTTTGCATCTCCTTCAGGGTTATCTTTGGGGTCTTTGTTGCCTCTCTGATTAATGCCCTCCTTGCCTGGTCCGTGAGTTTTGGTGGGCGGCCCTCTCTTGGCAGGTTTGTTGTGGTGCCATATTCTTTCCATTTTTTAATAATGGATTTAATGGTGCTCCATGGATTGTTCAAAGTTTCTGGTATTTTTTTATAGCCCAACCCTGGTCTGTACTTCTCCACAACTTTGTCCCTGACCTGTTTGGAGAGCTCCTTGGCCTTCATGGTGCCGCTTGCTTGGTGGTGCCCCTTGCTTAGTGGAGTTGCAGACTCTGGGGCCTTTCAGAACAGGTGTACAGTATATATACTGAGATCATGTGACAGATCATGTGACACTTAGATTGCACACAAGTGGACTTTATTAAACTAATTATGTGACTTCTGAAGGTAATTGGTTGCAACATATCTTATTTAGGGGCTTCATAGCAAAGGGGTGAATACATATGCACACACCAGTTTCCCGTTTTTCATTTTTTACATTTTTTTGAAGTTTTTGAAGCAAGTATTTTTTTACATTTCACTTCACCAATTTGGACTATTTTGTGTATGTCCATTACATGAAATCCAAATAAAAATACATATATATTACAGGTTGTAATGCAACCAAATAGGAAAAACGCCAACGGTGTTGAATACTTTTTCAAGTACCTCTGATAACAGGCCTGGAGGTGATTTCACTACAGCACAAGACAGAGCTTCAAAGGGAATTAAAACTATTGTTTAAAAGGGCGGCGTTTCAACGTAGGTGCACACAGGTTGAGAGACACATTTGACGTGACAGACAGTGACACATGGACAGACAGTGACACATTCAGTACAGCCTTGCACACTCTTGCCTGCATCTAGCTGATCTAGGGTATAATCATTAGTCCAACAGTTGCAACCAAGAGTTTCTATTGGACAAATTCAGGTATGTTTATCCCCATTTTGTTCCGTTTGCTTCTGTTTAAGAATCGTTTTTCAACAGAATCGGTGGAATGAATACACCCCTGATCACTAGTAAACACAGTTCACTTTCATAGCAGCCACGTTGTATTCCTTCTCTTATCTATGTTGTTGGCTCTCCACCTCTTCCCTTCACTTGTGGACTTCAATGCAAAACACATCAACTGTATGTGACCAGGTGAAAAAACATTTCCAATCCAAACAGCTACACACAGCCTACATCGTTTTCACCATATTAGCTAAAATAACGTCATAGTCAGCATAGCTAATAGAACTAACGCGTTAGTAAACCCGCTACAATCATGCAGTAACGTTAGTGTACAGTCAGTAAGCAGTTACACCGGCATTGACTTGGAAGATTTCCAGTGTTGTGTTGGATAGTCATAGCCAGCTAGCTAACATAGCATCGCTCTGTTTGAGCAGGGTGTTTCAGTAGGCTAAACTAGCTAGCTGCATTTGCTAGCTGAGTACTCTGAAACTGAAAATAAAAAATTTATGAAATCTCTCTCTATCTCTACTCCACTCTTGCTTCTCCTTCATTTAGGAAGAAAGTAATTTCTTCAAAACTGTTAAGCTATTTTCTTTCTCTCTCTTTGAGTCAACAACTCACCACATGTTTTGCACTGCAGTGCTAGCTAGCTGTAGCTTATGCTTTCAGTTCTAGATTAATTCTCTGATCCTTTGATTGGGTGGACAACATGTCAGTTCACGCTGCAAGAGCTCTGATTGGTTGGAGGACGTCCTCCTGACGTTGTCATAATTACTGTGTAAGTCTATGGAAGGGGGTGAGAACCATGAGCCTCCTAGGTTTTGTATTGAAGGCAATGTACTCAGAGGAGGATGGAAGCTAGCTGTCCTCCGGCTACACCATGGTGCTACCCTACAGAGTGCTGTTGAGGCTACTGTAGACATTCATTGCAAAACAGTGTGTTCTAATCAATTATTTTGTGACGTGATAATTTTTTGTACAGTTTTATCTAAAAAGGTAAACTTTTTAAATGTGTGTCTGTATCCACTATGCATAAGAGTGCTGCTCGCTATTCTGTTCCCAGCCGCGGTCACACAGGATGGTCTAGAGCAGAGACCAGTGCGTCCAGAGGGATTGTTTGGGTAGAGGTAGGAACCAGCTGTGAATGACAGGAAAGGCCTGTGTGTTGAACAGAGAAGCTAGGCTCCCCATGCTGGCTGGACCAACCATGGGAACGCTATTCCCAGGCATCATCACAATCAAAACAATATAACATCTACAGGCTGCCGCACAGTGAATATGGAAGGTAGACCTTTTAGACCGATACAGCCAAGACTGGCCTAGAAAAGAAGGGAGAGGAGGAGAGGGGAGGAGAGGGGGAGAGAGGAGAAAGAGGAGAGGAGGAGAGGAGAGAGGAGGAGAGAGGAGAGTAGGAGAGAGTAGGAGAGGAGGAGAGGAGGAGAGAGGAGAGGAGGAGAGAGGAGAGAGGAGAGAGGAGAGGAGGAGAGAGGAGAGTAGGAGAGTAGGAGAGAGGAGGAGAGGAGAGGAGGAGAGAGGAGGAGAGGAGGAGAGGAGGAGGAGAGGAGAGAGGAGAAGAGAAGAGAGAGGAGGAGAGAGGAGAGGAGGAGGATGAGAGGAGAGAGGAGGAGAGGAGGAGAGGAGAGAGAGGAGAGGAGGAGGATGAGAGGAGAGAGGAGAAGAGGAGGAGAGAGGAGGAGAGAGGAGAGAGGAGAGTATGAGAGAGTAGGAGAGGAGGAGAGAAGGATAGGAGAGGAGAGGAGGGACTCTGCTCGTTCTCACTCTTTTTATCTATGAAAATAGCTCAAGAGCACCCCTGTGGGATGAATTGAAAACGCCATGATTGCCTCAGTCTCCAATCACATAATCATGAACCGACAGCACACACACTCCATTGCTCCTTTCTCTAATGTTCTCCTCTCTCTCTCCTCTTTTTATCATCACGTCACACTCCAGAGGTCAGAACTAAAAGGCACAGCCTAATTATTTTGTGGCATTTTAAGCCATTATCTCAATACTATTCAATATTCAGGGTCCAGTACGCAACATAGTGAATTATGACAGTGTGTACACTGGGCACAGTGAGGAATTAGTGTAGAGAGTATACAGTCTAGTACACTGGGCACAGTGAGGAATTAGTGTAGAGAGTATCCAGTCTAGTACACTGGGCACAGTGAGCCATTAGTGTAGAGAGTATCCCGTCTAGTACACTGGGCACAGTGAGGAATTAGTGTAGAGAGTATACAGTCTAGTACACTGGGCACAGTGAGGAATTAGTGTAGAGAGTATCCAGTCTAGTACACTGGGCACAGTGAGCCATTAGTGTAGAGAGTATCCCGTCTAGTACACTGGGCACAGTGAGCCATTAGTGTAGAGAGTATCCAGTCTAGTACACTGGGCAGAGTGAGCCATTAGTGTAGAGAGTATCCAGTCTAGTACACTGGGCACAGTGAGCCATTAGTGTAGAGAGTATCCAGTCTAGTACACGGCACAGTGAGCCATTAGTGTAGAGAGTATACAGTCTAGTTCACTGGGCACAGTGAGCCATTAGTGTAGAGAGTATACAGTCTAGTACACTGGGCACAGTGAGCCATTAGTGTAGAGAGTATCCAGTCTAGTACACTGGTCACAGTGAGCCATTAGTGTAGAGAGTATCCCGTCTAGTACACTGGGCACGGTGAGCCATTAGTGTAGAGAGTATTCCGTCTAGTACACTGGGCACAGTGAGCCATTAGTGTAGAGAGTATCCAGTCTAGTACACTGGTCACAGTGAGCCATTAGTGTAGAGAGTATCCAGTCTAGTACACTGGGCACAGTGAGCCATTAGTGTAGAGAGTATCCAGTCTAGTACACTGGGCACAGTGAGCCATTAGAGTAGAGAGTATACAGTCTAGTACACTGGGCACAGTGAGCCATTAGTGTATAGAGTATCCCGTCTAGTACACTGGGCACAGTGAGCCATTAGTGTAGAGAGTATCCCGTCTAGTACACTGGGCACAGTGAGGAATTAGTGTAGAGAGTATCCAGTCTAGTATACTGGGCACAGTGAGCCATTAGTGTAGAGAGTATCCCGTCTAGTACACTGGGCAGAGTGAGCCATTAGTGTAGAGAGTATCCAGTCTAGTACACTGGGCACAGTGAGCCATTAGTGTAGAGAGTATCCCGTCTAGTACACTGGGCACAGTGAGCCATTAGTGTATAGAGTATCCCATCTAGTACACTGGGCACAGTGAACCATTAGTGTAGAGAGTATCCCGTCTAGTACACTGGGCAGAGTGAGCCATTAGTGTAGAGAGTATCCCGTCTAGTACACTGGGCACAGTGAGCCATTAGTGTAGAGAGTATCCAGTCTAGTACACTTTGCAGACTGAGGAATTAGTGTAGAGAGTATCCAGTCTAGTACACTGGGCACAGTGAGCCATTAGTGTAGAGAGTATACAGTCTAGTACACTGGGCACAGTGAGCCATTAGTGTAGAGAGTATCCCGTCTAGTACACTGGGCACAGTGAGCCATTAGTGTAGAGAGTATCCAGTCTAGTACACTGGGCAGAGTGAGCCATTAGTGTAGAGAGTGTCCAGTCTAGTACACTGGGCAGAGTGAGCCATTAGTGTAGAGAGTATCCAGTCTAGTACACTGGGCAGAGTGAGCCATTAGTGTAGAGAGTATCCAGTCTAGTACACTGGGCAGAGTGAGCCATTAGTGTAGAGAGTATCCAGTCTAGTACACTGGGAACAGTGAGCCATTAGTGTAGAGAGTATCCAGTCTAGTACACTGGGCAGAGTGAGCCATTAGTGTAGAGAGTATCCAGTCTAGTACACTGGGAACAGTGAGCCATTAGTGTAGAGAGTATCCCGTCTAGTACACTGGGCACAGTGAGCCATTAGTGTAGAGAGTATCCAGTCTAGTACACTGGGAACAGTGAGCCATTAGTGTAGAGAGTATCCAGTCTAGTACACTGGGCAGAGTGAGCCATTAGTGTAGAGAGTATCCAGTCTAGTACACTGGGAACAGTGAGCCATTAGTGTAGAGAGTATCCCGTCTAGTACACTGGGCACAGTGAGCCATTAGTGTAGAGAGTATCCAGTCTAGTACACTGGGCACGGTGAGCCATTAGTGTAGAGAGTATCCCGTCTAGTACACTGGGCACAGTGAGCCATTAGTGTAGAGAGTATCCAGTCTAGTACACTGGGAACAGTGAGCCATTAGTGTAGAGAGTATCCCGTCTAGTACACTGGGCACAGTGAGCCATTAGTGTAGAGAGTATCCAGTCTAGTACACTGGGAACAGTGAGCCATTAGTGTAGAGAGTATCCCGTCTAGTACACTGGGAACAGTGAGCCATTAGTGTAGAGAGTATCCAGTCTAGTACACTGGGAACAGTGAGCCATTAGTGTAGAGAGTAGCCAGTGTTGCTGCGAGCCAGCACCACACATTAACATGTTATTTTACATTCACACAACACAGCTCATTTTTCCTGCACTCTGACACCAGTTTATTGAGATCATAAGAGATATAATTTTTTACTGGAATTGTGAGGTAACAATGCGACGTCTGGCCCTCTCACACTGGCCGTGTTAAAAAGCCTCTCCCTCACACACACACACACACACACACACACACACACACACACACACACTCACACTCACACAAACACACACACAAACACACACACAAACACACACACACTCACACTCACACTCACACTCACACTCACACTCACACTCACACTCACACTCACACTCTCTCTGTCTCTATCAATTCAATTCAATTCAATTCAAGGGGCTTTATTGGCATGGGAAACATGTGTTAACATTGCCAAAGCAAGTGAGGTAGATAATATACAAAAATCAAATAAACAATAAAAATGAACAGTAAACATTACACATACAGAAGTTTCAAAACAATAAAGACATTACAAATGTCATATTATATATATGCAGTGTTGTAACAATGTACAAATGGTTAAAGCACACAAGTTAAAATAAATAAACATAAATATGGGTTGTATTTACAATGGTGTTTGTTCTTCACTGGTTGCCCTTTTCTTGTGGCAACAGGTCACAAATCTTGCTGCTGTGATGGCACACTGTGGAATTTCACCCAGTAGATATGGGAGTTTATCAAAATTGGATTTGTTTTCGAATTCTTTGTGGATCTGTGTAATCTGAGGGAAATATGTCTCTCTAATATGGTCATACATTGGGCAGGAGGTTAGGAAGTGCAGCTCAGTTTCCACCTCATTTTGTGGGCAGTGAGCACATAGCCTGTCTTCTCTTGAGAGCCATGTCTGCCTACGGCGGCCTTTCTCAATAGCAAGGCTATGCTCACTGAGTCTGTACATAGTCAAAGCTTTCCTTAGGTTTGGGTCAGTCACAGTGGTTAGGTATTCTGCCACTGTATACTCTCTGTTTAGGGCCAAATAGCATTCTAGTTTGCTCTGTTTTTTTGTTAATTCTTTCCAATGTGTCAAGTAATTATCTTTTTGTTTTCTCATGATTTGGTTGGGTCTAATTGTGCTGTTGTCCTGGGGCTCTGTGGGGTGTGTTTGTGTTTGTGAACAGAGCCCTAGGACCAGCTTGCTTAGGGGACTCTTCTCCAGGTTCATCTCTCTGTAGGTGATGGCTTTGTTATGGAAGGTTTGGGAATCGCTTCCTTTTAGGTGGTTGTAGAATTTAACGGCTCTTTTCTGGATTTTGATAATTAGTGGGTATCGGCCTAATTCTGCTCTGCATGCATTATTTGGTGTTCTACGTTGTACACGGAGGATATTTTTGCAGAATTCTGCATGCAGAGTCTCAATTTGGTGTTTGTCCCATTTTGTGAAATCTTGGTTGGTGAGCGGACCCCAGACCTCACAACCATAAAGGGCAATGGGCTCTATGACTGATTCAAGTATTTTTAGCCAGATCCTAATTGGTATGTTGAAATTTATGTTCCTTTTGATGGCATAGAATGCCCTTCTTGCCTTGTCTCTCAGATCGTTCACAGCTCTGTGGAAGCTACCTGTGGTGCTGATGTTTAGGCCGAGGTATGTATAGTTTTTTGTGTGCTCTAGGGCAACGGTGTCTAGATGGAATTTGTGGTCCTGGCGACTGGACCTTTTTTGGAACACCATTATTTTGGTCTAACTGAGATTTACTGTCAGGGCCCAGGTCTGACAGAATCTGTGCAGAAGATCTAGGTGCTGCTGTAGGCCCTTCTATCTCTGTCTCTCTCTCCTCCCTTACTCAGCAGAAGGACAGGGAAGCAATGTTTTTTCCTATATCAACTCCCTCTCTTTTTCACTTTGTCTGGGCTGTTTTACTCTCCTCCCTGGACAGTCTCAAGTTGAGGTCCAGTCAGTGGATCTGGTAGTGAGGTGGTCTTTGAGGGACCCCCAGGCACACGGTAGAAGAGGCTGACTGCCTAACCTCCCATTTCTAGCAGGGTGTAAATCAGGCAGGAAGGCTCTACTCTGCGTCACCACCACAGATTTACGAGAAGGTAAACTCCTCGTGACCATGTGCTGTTTCACGTTCAAGCCCTCAATTTTCGACCCCCCCCCCCCCCCTCAAAATGAGACAATTAGATTTAACTAGCGCTGAGGAAAAATTAAAGACATAAATAATTTAACTAGGCTAGTCATGTTAAAAAAACAAATTGTTATTTAGAATGACGGCTTACCAAACCCGGGCCAATTGTGCACCACCCCTTTGGGACTCCCAATCACAGCCGGATGTGATTCAGTCTGGAACTGTAGTGATGCCTCTTGCCCTGAGATGCAGTGCCTTAGACCGCTGAGCCACTCGGTAGCCCATAGGATGACAAGCAGTGGACGTTAACCTTTAACTTCTTTGGGCTGCAATCCCGACACAGGTACACTTATGACAACATCCAGCTCGAAGTGCTGGATGCGAAATTCAAAATCTAGTTTGTTAAAATATTTAACTTTCACACATTAACAAGTCCAATACAGCATATGAAAGGTAGACATCTTGTGAATCAAGCCAACATGTCCGATTTTTAAAATGTTTTACAGGGAAGACAAAATATGTAAATCTATTAGCTAACCACGTCAGCAAAAGAGAGCACTTTTCTAACACCATCAGTTTTTACCTCCATCACCAGCTATCACTAATTCGACCAAATAAAGATATATATAGCCACTAACCAAGAAACAACTTCATAAGATGACAGTCTGATAACATATTTATTGTATAGCATATGTTTTTTTTGAAAAATGTGCATATTTATGGTATAAATCATAAATTACATTTCAGCTACAATCAGAAATTGCACCGAAAGCAGCCATAACATTTACAGACACCAACATCAAATACCTAATTACTCCTCATAAAACATATCTGAGAAATACATACTGTGCAGCAATTGAAAAACAGGATTCTTGTGATTCCAGACAATATTTCCGATATGTTTTACAGCGAAAACAAAATGTAGCGCTATATTAGCATAGCCACATTAGCCAGACACACTTGGGCGCGCACGACCAGTTGACATGCACGACAGATATATGAAATAACATTATAAATTGGGTCTTACTTTTGCTGATCTTTCATCAGAATGTTGATCAGGGTGTCCTTTGTCCAGATGAGTCGTTGTTTCGAGTCAGGATGGCAACTTTCCCTTCTCACTTAGCATTGTCACTGGTCGACTGGCACGGATTTGTCCAACGTTAAAAAAGTCAGAGACCGAAACACGGCAAAACTCCCGAAAAAAATTCAAATAATCTGATTAAACTATATTGAAAAAACATACATTACGATGATATGGTCTCATTTATCAAATAAAAACCCAGCCGGAGATTGTTCCCGTCCAAAACAGCAGCAAAACAGAACACAATATCACTCCCAAGTCGCGGGCTTCAGACTTCCGGAAGTGGTCGGTCACGTCAAAGAAATAGCTCTTATTCAACCTCTGAACAAGATATTCACTAAATTTCTTCTCTCATACCCTCTTGACACCCAGAGCAAGGCGTACGGAGTGTACGTAGGGTCTTACGTATAATGACCATGTATAGGCATAACGTTGAAGCGAGCATAGATTTCTGACATTCTACTTCTTGGTCAGGGAAAGTGCTGCCAAATGACTTCTGTACCACTCAGAGAAAAAATTAGAACGGTTTTAGAAACTAGAGATTGTTTTCTATCCAATATTAATATTAATATGCATATTGTAAGAGCAAAAATTGATTAAGAGGCCGTTTGAAAATTGGCACATATTTTCCAGTTTTTCCAATACGCCCCCTGCAGCCATAACAGGTTTTAATGGATATCGAAATTAAGCAGGAAGACGTTTGTTTTACCCGGGATACAGTACAGTAAGAATTCTGAGATTTGGCTTCAGTGAGGTGTGTCCTTTATCATATCAATACACCAACTCAGTACCACATGTTCCTCCATAAGTAGCCATGTTTATGACATGAATGACATCTTCCAGAGTAATTGAATGGAGGTCGGAATCTAGCATTAGACATGGAAGTACAGGCAGTAATGTTTTAACTTCACTGCTGACTGTGTTAATGGGAAAAGGGACAGATGTAAGAACATACTGTAAACTCACTGTACAGCTAGAACATACCTTAAACTCACTGCAGGGCTAGAACATACCGTAAACTCACTGCAGGGCTAGAACATACCGTAAACTCACTGCACAGCTAGAACATACCGTAAACTCACTGCACAGCTAGAACATACCGTAAACTCACTGTACAGCTAGAACATACCGTAAACTCACTGCAGGGCTAGAACATACCGTAAACTCACTGTACAACTAGAACATACCTTAAACTCACTGCAGGGCTAGAACATACCGTAAACTCACTGTACAGCTAGAACATACCGTAAACTCACTGCAGGGCTAGAACATACCGTAAACTCACTGTACAACTAGAACATACCTTAAACTCACTGCAGGGCTAGAACATACCGTAAACTCACTGTACAGCTAGAACATACCGTAAACTCACTGCACATCTAGAAGATCTTGTAAACTCACTGCAGGACTAGAACGTACCGTAAACTCACTGCACGGTTAGAACATACCGTAAACTCACTGCAGGACTAGAACATACCGTAAACTCACTGCACAGCTAGAACATACTGTAAACTCACTGTACAGCTAGAACATACTGTAAACTCACTGTACAGCTAGAACATACCGTAAACTCACTGCACAGTTAGAACATACCGTAAACTCACTGCAGGACTAGAACATACCGTAAACTCACTGCACAGCTAGAACATACCGTAAACTCACTGCACGGCTAGAACATACCGTAAACTCACTGCACAGCTAGAACATACCGTAAACTCACTGCACGGTTAGAACATACCGTAAACTCACTGCAGGACTAGAACATACCGTAAACTCACTGCACGGTTAGAACATACCGTAAACTCACTGCACAGCTAGAACATACCGTAAACTCACTGCACAGCTAGAACATACCGTAAACTCACTTCACGGTTAGAACATACCGTAAACTCACTGCACAGCTAGAACATACCGTAAACTCACTGCACGGCTAGAACATACCGTAAACTCACTGCACAGCTAGAACATACCGTAAACTCACTGCACAGTTAGAACATACCGTAAACTCACTGCAGGACTAGAACATACTGTAAACTCACTCTACAGCTAGAACATACCTTAAACTCACTGCAGGACTAGAACATACCGTAAACTCACTGCACAGCTAGAACATACCGTAAACTCACTGCACAGCTAGAACATACCGTAAACTCACTGCAGGACTAGAACATACTGTAAACTCACTGTACAGCTAGAACATACCGTAAACTCACTGCACAGTTAGAACATACCGTAAACTCACTGCAGGACTAGAACATACCGTAAACTCACTGCACGGCTAGAACATACCGTAAACTCACTGCACAGCTAGAACATACCGTAAACTCACTGCACGGTTAGAACATACCGTAAACTCACTGCAGGACTAGAACATACCGTAAACTCACTGCACAGCTAGAACATACCGTAAACTCACTGCACGGTTAGAACATACCGTAAACTCACTGCACAGCTAGAACATACCGTAAACTCACTGCACAGCTAGAACATACCGTAAACTCACTGCACGGTTAGAACATACCGTAAACTCACTGCACAGCTAGAACATACCGTAAACTCACTGCACGGCTAGAACATACCGTAAACTCACTGCACGGCTAGAACATACCGTAAACTCACTGCACAGCTAGAACATACCGTAAACTCACTGCACAGCTAGAACATACCGTAAACTCACTGCACGGTTAGAACATACCGTAAACTCACTGCACAGCTAGAACATACCGTAAACTCACTGCACGGCTAGAACATACCGTAAACTCACTGCACAGCTAGAACATACCTTAAACTCACTGCACAGTTAGAACATACCGTAAACTCACTGCAGGACTAGATCATACTGTAAACTCACTGCACAGCTAGAACATACCATAAACTCACTGCACAGCTAGAACATACCGTAAACTCACTGCAGGACTAGAACATACCGTAAACTCACTGCACAGCTAGAACCTACCGTAAACTCACTGCAGGACTAGAACATACTGTAAACTCACTGTACAGCTAGAACATACCGTAAACTCACTGCACAGTTAGAACATACCGTAAACTCACTGCAGGACTAGAACATACCGTAAACTCACTGCACGGCTAGAACATACCGTAAACTCACTGCACAGCTAGAACATACCGTAAACTCACTGCACAGCTAGAACATACCGTAAACTCACTGCACGGTTAGAACATACCGTAAACTCACTGCAGGACTAGAACATACCGTAAACTCACTGCACAGCTAGAACATACCGTAAACTCACTGCACGGTTAGAACATACCGTAAACTCACTGCACAGCTAGAACATACCGTAAACTCACTGCACGGCTAGAACATACCGTAAACTCACTGCACAGCTAGAACATACCGTAAACTCACTGCACAGTTAGAACATACCGTAAACTCACTGCAGGACTAGACCATACTGTAAACTCACTCTACAGCTAGAACATACCTTAAACTCACTGCAGGACTAGAACATACCGTAAACTCACTGCACAGCTAGAACATACTGTAAACTCACTGCACAGCTAGAACATACCGTAAACTCACTGCACAGCTAGAACATACTGTAAACTCACTGTACAGCTAGAACATACCGTAAACTCACTGCACAGCTAGAACATACCGTAAACTCACTGCAGGACTAGAACATACCGTAAACTCACTGCACTGCTAGAACATACCGTAAACTCACTGCACAGCTAGAACATACCGTAAACTCACTGCACAGCTAGAACATACCGTAAACTCACTGCACAGCTAGAACATACCGTAAACTCACTGCACAGCTAGAACATACCGTAAACTCACTGCACGGCTAGAACATACTGTAAACTAACTGCACGGCTAGAACATACCGTAAACTCACTGCACAGCTAGAACATACCGTAAACTCACTGCACAGCTAGAACATACCGTAAACTCACTGCACAGCTAGAACATACCGTAAACTCACTGCACAGCTAGAACATACCGTAAACTCACTGCACAGCTAGAACATACCGTAAACTCACTGCACAGCTAGAACATACCATAGACTCACTGCACAGCTAGAACATACCGCAAACTCACTGCACAGCTAGCTGGAAATGTCATGAATGTAGCTCAAATCATTGGAATATGGTCAAGGAGGACATTCAGGTTTGTTGCGAACCAGAGGATCACTGGTTTGAGCCAGTATGGGGCAGTCGGACAGTGGAGGAAGCTAAGCTGTTAGCAGCACACTGACCCCCATAACTCATGCACTTTCTATACAAGCTTGTTACTGAGTAAGTCAATAGACTCTTATAGACTGGATCCACTTCTTTTAACGACCACCAATCCTTCTGATAGACCCTTGTAGACTGTATCCCCGTCTATTAACGACCACCCGTCCTTCTGATAGACCCTTGTAGACTGTATCCCGGTCTATTAACGACCACCCATCCTTCTGATAGACCCTTGTAGACTGTATCCTGGTCTATTAACAACCACCCGTCCTTCTGATAGACCCTTGTAGACTGTATCCACATCTTTTAACGACCACCTGTCCTTCTGATAGACCCTTGTAGACTGTATCCCGGTCTATTAACGACCACCCATCCTTCTGATAGACCCTTGTAGACTGTATCCCCGTCTATTAACGACCACCCGTCCTTCTGATAGACCCTTGTAGACTGTATCCTGGTCTATTAACAACCACCCGTCCTTCTGATAGACCCTTGTAGACTGTATCCACATCTATTAACGACCACCCGTCCTTCTGATTGACCCTTGTAGACTGTATCCCCGTCTATTAACGACCACCCGTCCTTCTGATAGACCCTTGTAGACTGGATCCACATCTATTAACGACCACCCATCCTTCTGATAGACCCTTGTAGACTGTATCCTGGTCTATTAACAACCACCCGTCCTTCTGATAGACCCTTGTAGACTGTATCCACATCTATTAACGACCACCCGTCCTTCTGATAGACCCTTGTAGACTGGATCCACATCTATTAACGACCACCCGTCAGTTATCACACTAATACCAGATGAACCCAGTTTTATGTGTCATTGTTTCTTGTGAAACCGACGTGTAGTATTTCTGTCCGTATATCACCCACCCATTGTTTATTCCAACGGATTTTATATATAATAAACAAATTACTGTAATTTCTTATTCAAACATTGTGTTTCGCACTACAAAACTCCTCTCCATCCTCATCCGTTCTGCCTCTAATTAGGCAGAAAAACAGATACGTGTGAAAACCGTGAGCATTATTTCAGCTGCCTGCTGACTTCAACATGGAGGTACGGGAGGGGGAGTACTCCACACTGCAGATTCCTTTCAAATGAGGTAATCTGTGGATAATGGGGATTTAAGGCTGCATTTAAAACAGAATAGCAAAACAATAACAGAGATTTGAAAGACTGGGAAGAAAATAATTATCCTAATCCTGGGTATTTGACAGTGATCACTTGAGGCTAGTTGCAAAACACAGAACTCAAGCCCCTGTCTAATTCACCAAGAGTGCTTGGCCATGTCTCCAAGGCCATTTTCAATCTTATGTATTTATTACAGTAGAGGACCTGGCTTTACAAGCCCCCAAGTATACTACACATTAGCACGAAAACAAACACACAGGCACGAACGGCGTGAACAACACACACCGACAGACTAATGTGTAATAAAATGTCATATCATATTATTTAATGTTAAAGATTGCCTAAATCTGTAATCACCATGACTCTCCTACACATCAATAGCCATAATAATAAGACATTATATCAGTGAATATCAGAAAGAAACACTGATGTGAATGCAGTGACTGGCATATCCTGGTTGCTTCCTAGTGAATAAATCAAGGTAACTTCACTGCTGCACGTGGCACTGATACAGGAACAGAGGAGTGATGGAAATCCTGTCTTGACCCTGAATGCCTGTGTAGGTCACTGTGAGATAAGATAAGACCCGTGTAGGTCACTGTGAGATAAGATAAGACCTGTGTAGGTCACTGTGAGATAAGATAAGACCTGTATAGGTCACTGTGAGATAAGATAAGACCTGTGTAGGTCACTGTGAGATAAGATAAGACCTGTGTAGGTCACTGTGAGATAAGATAAGACATGTGTAGGTCACCGTGAGATAAGATAAGACCTGTGTAGGTCACTGTGAGATAAGATAAGACCTGTGTAGGTCAATGTGAGATAAGATAAGACCTGTGTAGGTCACCGTGAGATAAGATAAGACCTGTGTAGGTCACTGTGAGATAAGATAAGACCTGTGTAGGTCACTGTGCGATAGAGGAAGACATGTGTAGGTCACCGTGAGATAAGATAAGACCTATGTAGGTCACTGTGAGATAAGATAAGACCTGTGTAGGTCACTGTGAGATAAGATAAGACCTGTGTAGGTCACTGTGAGATAAGATAAGGCATGTGTAGGTAACTGTGAGATAAGATAAGACCTGTGTAGGTCACTGTGAGATAAGATAAGACCTGTGTAGGTCAATGTGAGATAAGATAAGAACTGTGTAGGTCACCGTGAGATAAGATAAGACCTGTGTAGGTCACTGTGAGATAAGATAAGACCTGTGTAGGTCACTGTGCGATAGAGGAAGACATGTGTAGGTCACCGTGAGATAAGATAAGACCTGTGTAGGTCACTGTGAGATAGAGGAAGACATGTGTAGGTAACCGTGAGATAAGATAAGACCTGTGTAGGTCACTGTGAGATAAGATAAGACCTGCGTAGGTCACTGTGAGATAGAGGAAGACATGTGTAGGTAACCGTGAGATAAGATAAGACCTGTGTAGGTCACCGTGAGTTAAGATAAGACCTGTGTAGGTCACTGTGAGATAAGATAAGACCTGTGTAGGTCACTGTGAGATAAGATAAGACCTGTGTAGGTCACTGTGAGATAAGATAAGACCTGTGTAGGTCACTGTGAGATAAGATAAGACCTGTGTATGTCACTGCGAGATAGAGGAAGACCTGTGTAGGTCACTGTGAGATGAGATAAGGCCTGTGTAGGTCACTGTGAGATAAGATAAGACCTGTGTAGGTCACTGTGAGATAAGATAAGACCTGTGTAGGTCACTGTGAGATAAGATAAGACCTGTGTAGGTCACTGTGAGATAGAGGAAGACCTGTGTAGGTCACCGTGAGATAAGATAAGACCTGTGTAGGACATTGTGAGTTAAGATAAGACCTGTGTAGGTCACTGTGAGATAAGATAAGACCTGTGTAGGTCACTGTGAGATAAGATAAGACCTGTGTAGGTCACTGTGAGATAAGATAAGACATGTGTAGGTAACCGTGAGATAAGATAAGACCTGTGTAGGTCACTGTGAGATAAGATAAGACCTGTGTAGGTCACTGTGAGATAGAGGAAGACATGTGTAGGTAACCGTGAGATAAGATAAGACCTGTGTAGGTCACCGTGAGTTAAGATAAGACCTGTGTAGGTCACTGTGAGATAAGATAAGACCTGTGTAGGTCACTGTGAGATAAAATAAGACCTGTGTAGGTCACTGTGAGATAAGATAAGACCTGTGTAGGTCACTGTGAGATAAGACCTGTGTAGGTCACCATGAGATAAGATAAGACCTGTGTAGGTCACTGTGAGATAAGATAAGACCTGTGTAGGTCACTGTGAGATACAGAGAGGCTGCAACATTCCTCAACCTGCTCCCATTACATCCCATGCCTCCCACTGTTTCTCCTCCATCAAGGCAGGATCCCTGTTCAACAGCAGTGAGAGTGACCTGGTAATGTGCTCCGCCAGGGGAAAATAGCCAGTCACGTCATGACAGGGGAATTATTACTGTGTTTGCATATGCAGTGTCTCTCTCTCACTCTCTCACTCTACATCTCTCTCTCTCTATCTATCTATCTATCTATCTATCTATCTATCTATCTATCTATCTATCTATCTATCTATCTATCTATCTATCTATCTATCTATCTATCTATCTATCTATCTATCTATCTATCTATCTATATCTATATCTATATCTCTCTCTCTCTCTCTCTCTCTCTCTCTCTCTCTCTCTCTCTCTCTCTCTCTCTCTCTCTCTCTCTCTCTCTCTCTCTCTCTCTCTCTCTCTCTCTCTCTTTTCTCACTCTCCATCTCTCTCTCTCTTTTCTCACTCTCCATCTCTCTCTCTCTTTTCTCACTCTCCATCTCTCTCTCTCTCTCTCTCCATCTCTCTCTCTGTCTCTCTCTCTCTCAATCTCCTATAATCAGGTTAGCAATGACATGACCTGGACCAGAAGACATGCAACTAGAGACTATTTACCCTGACGCTTCACACATCCATCCCTTTCACAGAAACACACACACACTCTCTCTCTCTCTCTCACGCACACACACGCACGTACACACACATTCCCCCATACTCTCTCTCACACACAGTCAATGATGCTGTTGTCCCTGACCACACCCCCATCCCTGACCACACCCCCATCCCTGACCACAACCCCATCCCTGACCAGACCCCCATCCCCGACCACACCCCCATCCCTGACCATACCCCCATCCCTGACCACACCCCCATCCCTGATCAGACTACCATCCCCGACCACACCCCCATCCCTGACCACACCCCATTCCTGACCACATAAATAATTAGATTTTTACATGGTGATAAAATGCTGTTGTTTTATTTATATACTATTTATTAAATTAAGAAACCAAGACACAATCTACTTTATATTTGTAAATACAGTCATACTTGACATAGCACATTCATCATTTATACAGTGCCTTGCAAAAGTATTCAACACCCTTGGCATTTTTCCTATTTTGTAGCATTACAACCTGTAATTGTAATGGATTTATCTTTGGATGTCATGTAATGGACATACAAAAAATAGTTGAAATTGGTAAAGTGAAAAAAAAAACTTGTTTAAAAAAATACACAAAATAAAAAACAGAAAAGTGGTGCCTGCCTAGTATTCACCCTCTTTGTTATGAAGCTCCTAAATAAGATCTGGTGCAACCAATTACCCTCAGAAGTCACATAATTAGTTAAATAAAGTCCACCTGTGTGCAATCTGTTCTGAAAAGCCCCAGAGTCTGCAACACCACTAAGCAAGGGTCACCACCAGGCAAGACCAAGGAGCTCTCCAAATAGGTCAGGGACAAAGTTGTGGAGAAGTACAGATCAGGGTTGGGTTATAAAAAAATATCAGAAACTTTGAACATCCCACGGAGCACCATTAAATCCATTATTAAAAAATAGAAAGAATGTGGTATCACAACAAACCTGCCAAGAGAGGGCCGCCCACCAAAACTCACAGACCAGGCAATGAGGGCATTAATCAGAGAGGCAACAAAGAGACCAAAGATAACCCTGAAGGAGGTGCAAAGCTCCACAGCGGAGATTGGAGTATCTGTCCATAGGACCACTTTAAGCTGCACGCTCCACAGAGCTGGGCTTTGCAGAAGAGTAACCAGAAAAAAGCCATTGGTAAAATAAAAATAAAAGCAAACAAGTTTGGTGTTCACCAAAAGGCATGTGGGAGACTCCCCAAACATATGGAAGAATGTACTCTGGTCAGATGAGACTAAAATTGATATTTTTGGCCGTCAATTAAAACGCTATGTCTGGTGCAAACCCAACACCTCTCATCACCCCGAGAAAATCATCCCCACAGTGAAGCATGGTGGTGGCAGCATCATGCTGTGTGGATGTTTTTCGTCGTCAGGGACTGGGAAACTGGTCAGTCTTTCAGAGATTTGAGACTGGGACGGAGGTTCACCTTCCAGCAGGACAATGACCCTAAGCATACTGCTAAACAACACTTGAGTGGTTTAAGGGAAAACATTTAAATGTCTTGGAATGGCCTAGTCAAATCCCAGACTTCAATCCAATTGAGAATCTGTGGTATGACTAAACGATTGCTGTACACCAGCGGAACCCATCCATCTTGAAGGAGCTGAAGCAGTTCTGCCTTGAAGAATGGGCCGAAATCCCAGGGGCTAGATGTGCCAAGCTAATAGAGACATACCCCAAGAGACTTGCAGATGTAATTGCTGCAAAAGGTGGCTCCACAAAGTACTGAAGTTGGGGGGTTGAATAGTTATGCACGCTCAAGTTTTCTGTTGTTGTATGTTTCACAATAAAAAATATTTGGATTTTCAAAATGGTAGGCATGTTGTGTAAATCAAATGATACAACCTCCAAAAAATCTATTTTAAATCCAGGTTGTAAGGCAACAAAATAAGAAAAGTGCTATAAGTGGGTGAATACTTTCACAAGCCACTGTACTGTTTATCCTATTTGTACATACCCGTTTTATTACTTTGCATACTACCTTCTTACTACTTATTCGTGATTTAACTTAGAATTGTTATTGTTGATGCTGTACTTCACTGTTGAGGGAGCTTGCAAGTAAGCATTCCCCTGCAACCGTCATACCTGGTGTAAACTGTTTACGTGACGAGTACCATTATATTAGTTTGTGACGAGTTAGGCAGAAGAGGGAAAATGCTAGCATTATTCTAGTCTAGTAGTTGGCTTTAATATAATATCATATCACATATACCATTTAGCAGACACTTTTATCCAACAGCCGCTGATACATACTAATTACTGTAGTCTAGTGAGATAGCATGGTTGGTCATATTACTCTACACTCTCAGAATAAAGGGTTCCGAAAGGGTACTTCGGCTGTCCCCATAGGATAGTCTTTTTTGGTTCCAGGTAGAACCCTTTTTGGTTCCAGGTAGAACACTTTTGGGTTCTACGTAGAACCCTCTGTGGAAAAGGTTTTACATGGAACCCAAAAGGGTCCTACATGGAAACATTGGGGTTCTACCTGGACCCAAAAACTGTTCTTCAAATGGTTCTCCTATGGAGACAGCTAATGATAACCCTTTTAGGTTCTAGCTAGTGTAATCGATGTGAAATGGCTAGCTAGTTAGCGGGGTGCGCGCTAATAGCGTTTCATTCGGTGACGTCACTTGCTCTGAGACCTTGAAGTAGTTGTTTCCCTTGCTCCGCAAGGGCCGTGGTTTTTGCGGAGCGATAGGCAACGATGTTTCGAGGGTGTCAGTTGTTGATGTGTGCAGAGGGTCCCTGGTTCGAGCCCAGGTAGGGGCAAGGAGAGGGACGGAAGCTAAACCGTGACACTAGCACCTTTTTTCTAAGAGTGTGTCTACTTCAAGGAATTGTACAGAATGTGGTGTGGCTAGGGTAATTTAGATAGGCTTTGAACGGTGTTACTGTATGTTGACAGTTGATACCAGACTACCTTTAATTAGATCTCCCATTAGTTGACGTCTTTGCTGAGATTTAGAAAATACCCTCCTAACACAAACAACACTGTTAAATGGTGTACTTGCTGATCACACATGGAAGCCAATACCATGAAACATTGTGATAAGCTTAGTAACCACGATACACTCAGTGGGGTGACCGAGCACTGTCTGTCTTTCTGTCCGTCTGGTGGGAAGAAGCTATGGTAATATATGTGACTGGGTTCCTCTGTGATATCAGTACACAATTTCAATAACTTCCTATGCACAATTACAAAGAACCAAAATAAAATTACACCAAAATAAAATGATACAATAGCTACAACAATGTAGTAGATTGGCAAAGACATAGTTGACAAATAACGGTACAATGTTGTTAACAAATAAGGGCACCATATTAGCACATAAGGGCACTATATTATTTTCAGTTCTGGATAGACTTTTTATGGGAAAGCAATAGCAAAACAATCACAAGCCTTGTGTTATTTCCCAGTTCCCAAAGTGAATGCACCAAACTCATATTTATGACTTTTACAACTGGTAATTACCAGCTTCCCACTTGGTTATGAATGCATCAATAAACTCTACAGTAGGATCTGAACAGCCTTGTAAATAGACGAGTGTCTCTGCTCAATGCCCATGTTCATGTCCAACAGGGGAAAGATTCAATTGAACTTTGTGTGAACGCTTCAGAGTTTTTATGAGGCTTTGCGGCAGAACAGAAGAGATTAAGAGTGAATAAGTCCCAAGCCTCAATAGCAGCTTCTCTCACTGCTAATGGAGACAATAAGGTTTTAATGTAGTCCTCCAAATCCTCGACAGAGGATCTCCCTGTCATTCACACAGATGAAACAACAATCTTCTTCCATTGATGTTTCAAATAAACTGCCGTTCTGGTTGTCATGGATGCGAATGATAACCATGAATGATCAAGGATAAAAGTGCAGGACCAACATGGAGGAACGACGACCCGTGATGAACTACTGTATGCCCTTCTAGTGACTCTTAATGCTGGACAAGATCAAACCCAGGAGACATGTTTTAATAAGAAGAGACATTTTGGAAGATGCATTTTGAAGAAAACACTGTTGCACCATAGAAGTCGGTAAATCTCTCTCTCTCTCTCTCTCTCTCTCTCTCTCTCTCTCTCTCTCTCTCTCTCTCTCTCTCTCTCTCTCTCTCTCTCTCTCTCTCTCTCTCTCTCTCTCTCTCTCTCTCTCTCTCTCTCTCTCTCTCTCTCTCTCTCTCTCTCTCTCTCTCTCTCTCAGGACCAAAGCACATCTCTGGGTTATGTCTTGTTCTCCCAAGAATAAAGGGACATAACCCAGGAGTCATCTCCAGATGCCATGAGATCTTTCACTGTCCTCAGCATAATCAGAATCACCTGTATTCGCCAAATACATCTTCATGTACAGGAATTTGACTCGTTGAATTGTGCTGCCATCATAAACAGAAGACACAGACAATGAACGGAGTATACAGACAATGTACATGGTATACAGACAGAAAATACACAGGATATACAGACAAACATGATATACAGACAGACATTGTACATGGTATACAGACAGACAATGCACAGGATATACAGACAGACAATGCACAGGATATACAGACAGACAATACACAGGATATACAGACAGACAATACACAGTGTATACAGACAGACAATGCACAGGATATACAGACAATAAACAGGGCATGCAGACAAGCAGGGTATACGGGCAATAAACGGGGTATACAGACTGACAATAACAGGATATAAAGAAAATATATGGACACATAATTAACACAAATCCACATACAGTGTAAACAGTGTAAGCTACAAACTACAGAATACACTATAAGCTACTGTAATGAATATGATGGGAGACAGAGTGCTGGTTTCAAACGCATGGCGCAGCAAGGTGATTATTAGCAAAGGCAGAACATCATAGACAGGGACTCCAAAAAGGTAACAGTACAGGCAGGGAAAGGGCTAACGACGTAGTCAGGGAGATCAGGCCATAGCTTGATGACAGGAAATCTGATAGGCGAAAGTACAGGTAGGGAATAGGCAACAAAAGGTGTTGTTAGTGAGGAGGGCTAAAAACTATGATACACGGAAGGACTAATATGGAAATAAACAGCTCGGAGTAGAAATGTGGACAAAAACAAACAATTCCTCACAATGATGGGGTGAAAAGAACTGAACTAAATAGTGTGTGTACATGACATACAGGTGTGTGTACAGGTGATCAGAATTCAGGTGATTGGGATCTGGAGAGTGAGCTGCGCACAGAGGATCTATGTGTTTGAGAGAGTGGGCTGGAGAGTGAACTGCGTTCAGGGGATCTATGTGTTTGAGAGTGTGAGCTGGAGAGTGGGCTGGAAAGTGAGCTGCGTTCAGGGGATCTATGTGTTTGAGAGTGTGAGCTGGAGAGTGGGCTGGAGAGTGAGCTGCGTTCAGGGGATCTATGTGTTTGAGAGTGTGAGCTGGAAGCAGACGTTACACGCCACATTATAAGCCTTCCACTCAGATGGAAGTTCAGTATCTGTGGGGTGAACATTAATGGGAGGGGGTAGTTGTCCCGATGTAAAGGAATACGCTTTGGCCGTTCATGGAATGTCTGACGTGTCCAACAGTCTTACAGGGTAAAGCTGTTTTTGTTTCTGGCACATTTCCCATAAGGTTCTGTTGGGTTGTGTTTACAGAAGAGAGTCGTGTGTTTACAGAAGATACTTGTGTGTCTACTAACATCAAGGCGGTGGCCCGTTCCTGTAGGTTCATGCTCTACAACATCCGCAGAGTACGACCCTGCCTCACACAGGAAGCGGCGCAGGTCCTAATCCAGGCACTTGTCATCTCCCGTCTGGATTACTGCAACTCGCTGTTGGCTGGGCTCCCTGCCTGTGCCATTAAACCCCTACAACTCATCCAGAACGCCGCAGCCCGTCTGGTGTTCAACCTTCCCAAGTTCTCTCACGTCACCCCGCTCCTCCGCTCTCTCCACTGGCTTCCAGTTGAAGCTCGCATCCGCTACAAGACCATGGTGCTTGCCTACGGAGCTGTGAGGGGAACGGCACCTCAGTACCTCCAGGCTCTGATCAGGCCCTACACCCAAACAAGGGCACTGCGTTCATCCACCTCTGGCCTGCTCGCCTCCCTACCACTGAGGAAGTACAGTTCCCGCTCAGCCCAGTCAAAACTGTTCGCTGCTCTGGCCCCCCAATGGTGGAACAAACTCCCTCACGACGCCAGGACAGCGGAGTCAATCACCACCTTCCGGAGACACCTGAAACCCCACCTCTTTAAGGAATACCTAGGATAGGATAAAGTAATCGTTCTCACCCCCCCCCCCCCCCCCTTAAAAGATTTAGATGCACTATTGTAAAGTGGCTGTTCCACTGGATGTCATAAGGTGAATGCACCAATTTGTAAGTCGCTCTGGATAAGAGCGTCTGCTAAATGACTTAAATGTAAATGTACAGAAGAGACTCGTGTGTTTACAGAGGAGACTTGTGTGTTTACAGAAGAGACTCGTGTGTCTACAGAATAGACTCATGTGAGTCTACAGAAGAGACTTGTGTGTGTCTACAGAAGAGACTTGTGTGTGTCTACAGAAGAGACTTGTGTGTGTCTACAGAAGAGACTTGTGTGTGTCTACAGAAGAGACTCGTGTGTCTACAGAATAGACTCGTGTGTGTCTAAAGAAGAGACTAGTGTGTCTACAGAATAGACTTGTGTGTGTCTACAGAAGAGACGTGTGTGTGTCTACAGAAGAGACTTGTGTGTGTCTACAGAAGAGACTAGTGTGTCTACAGAATAGACTCGTGTGTGTCTACAGAAGTGACTTCTGTGTGTCTACAGAATAGACTCGTGTGTGTCTAAAGAAGAGACTAGTGTGTCTACAGAATAGACTCGTGTGTGTCTACAGAAGAGACGTGTGTGTGTCTACAGAAGAGACTTGTGTGTGTCTACAGAAGAGACTCATATGTGTCTATAGAAGAGATTCATGCAATGATGTATTTAGGTTGCAGAGCTGTTTATGTTTTTGTGTGGATTTCTATTTGGATGTCATGTAATGGACAAACCCAAATAGTCCAAATTGGTGAAGTGAAATTTAAAAATTTCTTGTTTCAAAAAATTATACAAAATAAAAAACGGAAAAGTGGTGTGTGCATATGTATTCACCCCTTCTGCTATGAAGCCACTAAATAAGATCTGGTGCAACCAATTACCTTCAGAAGTCACATAATTAGTTAAATAAAGTCCACCTGTGTGCAATCTAAGTGTCACATGATCTGTCCCATGATCTCAGTATATTTACACCTGGGCTGAACCGACTCCAGAGTCTGCAACACCCCTAAGCAAGGGACGTTACCAAGTATGCTGCGCCAAGACCAAGACCAAGGGACGTTACCAAGTATCTTGCTCCAAGACCAAGGGACGTTACCAAGTATCCTGCTCCAAGACCAAGACCAAGGGACGTTACCAAGTATCCTGCTCCAAGACCAAGACCAAGGGACGTTACCAAGTATCCTGCTCCAAGGCCAAGACCAAGGGACGTTACCAAGTATCCGGCTCCAAGACCAAGGGACGTTACCAAGTATCCGGCTCCAAGACCAAGACCAAGGGACGTTACCAAGTATCCTGCTCCAAGACCAAGGGACGTTACCAAGTATCCTGCTCCAAGACCAAGACCAAGGGACGTTACCAAGTATCCTGCTCCAAGACCAAGGGACGTTACCAAGTATCCTGCTCCAAGACCAAGACCAAGGGACGTTACCAAGTATCCGGCTCCAAGACCAAGACCAAGGGACGTTACCAAGTATCCTGCTCCAAGACCAAGGGACGTTACCAAGTATCCTGCTCCAAGACCAAGACCAAGGGACGTTACCAAGTATCCTGCTCCAAGACCAAGGGACGTTACCAAGTATCCTGCTCCAAGACCAAGACCAAGGGACGTTACCAAGTATCCTGCTCCAAGACCAAGACCAAGGGACGTTACCAAGTATCCTGCTCCAAGACCAAGGGACGTTACCAAGTATCCTGCTCCAAGACCAAGACCAAGGGACGTTACCAAGTATCCTGCTCCAAGACCAAGGGACGTTACCAAGTATCCTGCTCCAAGACCAAGACCAAGGGATGTTACCAAG
This sequence comes from Salvelinus alpinus, assembly GCF_045679555.1. Lineage (NCBI taxonomy): Eukaryota > Metazoa > Chordata > Actinopteri > Salmoniformes > Salmonidae > Salvelinus > Salvelinus alpinus. The sequence continues at coordinate 8,322,508 of NC_092105.1, read as the reverse complement.
TATCCGGCTCCAAGACCAAGACCAAGGGACGTTACCAAGTATCCTGCTCCAAGACCAAGACCAAGGGACGTTACCAAGTATCCTGCTCCAAGACCAAGGGACGTTACCAAGTATCCTGCTCCAAGACCAAGACCAAGGGACGTTACCGAGTATCCTGCTCCAAGGCCAAGACCAAGGGACGTTACCAAGTATCCTGCTCCAAGGCCAAGACCAAGGGACGTTACCAAGTATCCGGCTCCAAGACCAAGGGACGTTACCAAGTATCCTGCTCCAAGACCAAGACCAAGGGACGTTACCAAGTATCCGGCTCCAAGACCAAGGAGCTCTCCAAACAGGTCAGGTCAACGTTGTGGAGAAGTACAGATTAGGTTTTGGGTTATAAAAAAATATCAGAAACTTTGAACATCGCACCATTAAATCCATTATTAAAATATGGAAATAGTGTGTATAGTGTATCTCATATAGTGTATATATATGTTATATTCAGGGTTGGGTAGTTTACTTTATAAATATATTCTGTTACAGTTACTAATTACCTGTCCAAAATTGTAATCAGAAAGGTATATTTTTGGATTGCCCAAACTCAGTATCGTAATCTAATTACATTCCGCTACTTTTAAATGACTTTCCCCTTAAGAGGCGTTAGAAAAAGACAAAAATGTATGTTACCAATTGAACGACATCTATTGTAGGATAAATAAATGTTAAAGTTTACATCGCTGGCCATATATAGATGTTATATTTTACTTTATGGGTTGGTTGTGTAGACTTCTTCTTACCCATCGCTTTCTACTACATATAATAATACGGATAAATTATATATTTACATTAAAAACCAAAGTTTATCAGAATTCCAGTCATTCCAATAAATGTTATACCCCTTGATGTCAAGAATAGGACTTGGAAATATGGAAGTATAGATTAGCCAAATTGTTTTACCTGAGCATAACCCCAAAACCAAGGACTTATTAGCCAGCCTTACTCTGTTGTTTATGATTTTGTTGTCATGGAGGTCTGATTGTGTCATGACTTCTGCCGAAGACGAAGCCTCTCCTTGTTCGGGCGGTGCTCGGCAGTCGACGTCACCGGTCTTCTAGCCATCATTGATCCATTTTTTCATTTTCCATTGGTGTTGTCTTGTCCTCCAGCACACCTGGTTTCAATCCCACTCATTACCTGTTGTGTATTTAACCCTCTGTTTCCCCTCATGTCTTTGTCAGATTATTTGATGTTCAGTTTCGTGTTTGTATTGCTGCGCGACGGGTCCTCGTACCCACTTTGTTTTATTGTTATTCATAGTTTGGAGTTATGTTTTATTTATTGTTATTAACTTCTCTAGGATAGGGGGCAGCATTTTCACTTTTGGATAAATAGCGTGCCCAATTTCAACTTCCTTCTACTCATCCCCAGAATATAAGATTCTGGATAGAAAAGATTTGGATAGAAAACACTGACATTTCTAAAACTGTTTGAATCATGTCTGTGAGTATAACATAACTTATGTAGCAGGCAAAATCCCGAGGACTAACCATTTTTTGAGGTCACTGTCTGTTCAATGAGGTTACTTTGGGATACTAGATTTCTAAGGGACTTGTTTGCAGTTCCTACTGCTTCCACTGGATGTCACCAGTCTTTGGAAATAGGTTGAGGTTATTCCTTTGTGCAATGAAGAAGTACGGCCATCTTGAAACAGTGTAATGTTATGTGTACTGTTTGAGAGTTGCGCAAGACTAGAAAAGTAGCGTTAATTTGTTGTCCTCCAGTATTGAAAACAGATAGACTCATCTTCAATTTGATCGATTATTAACGTTTACAAATACCTAAAGTTGTATTACAAAAGTAGTGTTTACACGTAACTTTTGAGATATTTTGTAGTGACGTTGCGCAAATTGGAAGCTGTTTTTTTTCTGGATCAAACGCGCCAAATAAATGGACATTTTGGATATGTATGGACGGAATGAATTGAACAAAAGGACCATTTGTGATGTTTATGGGACATATTGGAGTGCCAACAAAAGAAGCTCGTCAAAGGTAAGGCATGATTCAAATTGTATTTCTGCGTTTTGTGTTGCGCCTGCAGGGTTGAAATATGCTACACTCTCTTTGTTTACTGTTGTGCTATCATCAGATAATAGCATCTTATGCTTTCGCCGAAAAGCCTTTTTGAAATCTGACATGTTGGCTGGATTCACAACGAGTGTAGCTTTAATTTTGTTGTTGTCTGTTCACACTGCTATGCTTTATCTTGGCCAGGTCGCAGTTGTAAATGAGAACTTGTTCTCAACTAGCCTACCTGGTTAAATAAAGGTGAAATAAAAAAAATTAAAAAATATGAAATTGGTATCTTACATGTTTGAGTTTTATATCATTTTATTTTAATTTGGCGCTCTGCATTTTCCCTGGCTATTGGCCAAGTGGGACGCAAGCGTCCCGCCTATCCCAGAGGTTTTAAACAACTCCATTACATTAGGTTTGATTCTCCTGCGCCTGACTTCCCTGCCACCTATACACACGACTCTGACAGATTGAGCTCATTAATTTGAAAAAGAACTGCTACGCTCATTGAATGGCTTTGAGCACTACTAAAAAGTGCTATTTACATTTGAAAAATAAATGCTGTATAATGCTGAATTTGCTAAAGGCTTATTGTTTACCTTTTTGTTGGTGACACTTTGATATCTTGATAATATGCAGCTGTTTAAAGTGCAAATCCACAGATGAAACAATAACAAAATGGCCACCCAGCCTGTGTTTTGGTAAAAAGCTGAGGGATGGGCCTGGAGAAATGTAACCACTCTCAGATTAATAGACTGAGCTATGGATGCAAGGACTGACCATCCATGATATCAACATTATAGTTTTAACCATGTTATGAGGCTATACAGGACTGACCATCCATGATATCAACATTATAGTTTTAACCATGTTATGAGGCTATACAGGATTGACCATCCATGATATCAACATTATAGTTTTAACCATGTTATGAGGCTATACAGGACTGACCATCCATGATATCAACATTATAGTTTTAACCATGTTATGAGGCTATACAGGACTGACCATCCATGATATCAACATTATAGTTTTAACCATGTTATGAGGCTATACAGTGTCTGTTTACATTTACAATGTTTACAAACACTGGAGTAAAACAAGCTTATATTTAGGGTTCTAATGGAGTAGGACAGCTGAACTAAACTCATGAGGTGTTTCTAAGTTATATTCTTCAACAATCAATGGACATACAGTATATAGAGTTTATAAGTCTAAAAATGGATGTAACAACTACAGATTGTCTTTTTAAGTCTATCAAAAGGGTACAAGTTGGAGCATGTATCCATTAGGCCTATTGATTATTAATTTTTTTATCAGCAAGAATTAGATTGGAATAAAAGTGGGGATTTTATTGCTCCTAGGCTGGGATCCGCACTGTGCAGCTGTTGCAGGAGCACATTTTTCACTGGCTGTCCACTGGTTTCAAAAACAGTGATTGATAGGCAACTTACTCTTCTTGAATTCAACCATTATTGGGTTCAAATACACATTTAGGTTTGTATACAGCCATCCACAACCACAATCCGTAAAGCACATATAGTTAAATGAGAGATCAGCAGTGTAGACACCAATAATAATTGATATCTGTATCGCTGTAGACTACACCACTGCTGGCATCCTTATCTCCAAGCATTTATTCAAGGTGGATAATCTTTGGATGCCGACAGCAGTCTCACCATTGGAAGACATCGTTTGGACTGTAGCCTTCAAAAGCCTATTCCTGCTCTTTTCCCCGTGACCCAACAAACACATTTGGTGTGTCATCGTAGTGGTCTCTGATTGGTGGTCATCATTTGGTGTGTCATCGTAGTGGTCTCTGATTGGTGGTCATCATTTGGTGTGTCATCGTAGTGGTCTCTGATTGGTGGTCATCATTTGGTGTGTCATCGTAGTGGTCTCTGATTGGTGGTCATCATTTGGTCTGTCATCATAGTGGTCTCTGATTGGTGGTCATCATTTGGTGTGTCATCGTAGTGGTCTCTGATTGGTGGTCATCATTTGGTCTGTCATCATAGTGGTCTCTGATTGGTGGTCAGACTCACTCTGAGTGGAACAAACTGTAACTTGTGCTGATTTGAATGTCATTGTGAAAAAACAGAAGTGTAAAAATATTTTTTTTTTTCCGCAAACATCCTTTCTGAACTTAAAAGTATTCCTCTAAGTAATCGTCTAGTTTTTCAACAGTATCTGTAATCTGATTAAAATATTTTAGCTGGTAACGAAACGGATTACAGTTACCAGTTTGTTGTATTCCCTTTAATGTAATCAACAGACATGTAATCTGTTAAACTCAGGGTTGGGGAGTATCTATAGTTTAAATATAGTGTATTATATAGCATAGTTATAGTGTATTATATAGTGATTTTATAGTGCATATATAGTGTACATAAACATCAGAACTAATACATTAGCTCGACAGCTCTATTTAGTTTAGTATTAATGTATGCAGAGCTTATATGCTCTTATAATGAAAAATAGCAGGTGGTTTTTGATTTGTGTGTGTGTGTGTGTGTTTACCCATCCCGGCGTGATGGGCCTGGGGCTTGGCATTAGATTATCCTAAACGGTTCCATCCATTTGGTGACGTCAGAACCCTCACAGTCAGAACTGTCCAATCGTCCTGCAGGTCTCACACTGTGATGTGTGCCACTTGGAATGCTTTATGCTATTTGTAGAGTTCTGAAAGGAAGACAAAGATAATGGTTGGATTCTCTTCTTCACAGTCTTAGACACACAGAAATATATTATGCGTTTATTACATAATGATTTGTTAATGACTAAAAATATGATGATGTCATGACAGAGTACAGAGTAGTAGATACAACAGAATCAAACAACACAAGTTAAATTAATCCTAATACTATTAAAAAAAAAGGTATAATTTACAGTAACACAATCTGATACGTTTTTTTTCAGACGTCATATAGACAGACACACACTCTGACTTTTATAAATACACACACATTTCCTATCAAGGAAATGTTTAATTTTGCTGTTACACTGGTCTCAGATGTGTGTGTGTGAACAAACATGTGCCTCTGAGGCCTCATTCTGCACGGGGAGAGATTCAGCCCAGGACTGAGGGCAGGGAGGTGGGCTATGAAGTCACGCCCCCATTTTAACCTGCGATGCCACTGTATCTCTTTCATTTCGGGCCACTGGCTGACATGCTGATAGGATGTGTGATTCTGTCGGCCCTTGTCGTCTACCTGAAGAAAAACAAAAAACAAGAGTGACCACCAGAAACATTTAAAAAGTGACATTGATCGTGTTTGCAAACTATTTCGAGCAGTTCCTCAGAAGAGAGTCAACAACCGAAGCAAAGAGGAGTGACGTTTCCTTGGCAACCATATCAAAACAGAAGGCTGACATTGATAATGAGAACAAATAGACTGTCAATTCAGTTGACAGTGTTTTGCGGAATTATCTCCAATCCCATTCCATGTTTTGATTTTAAAATTAGTTTGGGGTCAACTTTTGTCTTCATACGAATATGCTGTATGTGGAGAAGCCTGAATTCGCAGAGACACCACAATCAAGTATTCAATGAGTCCTTGATTCAGTGGACATTTCCACAAAGCGGCTTTCCAAAGCGGAAAGAGACGTTCTAGTCTTGATCACAACATCAAAAGATGATATAGAAGCAGCTACAAAGCCTCCCTCTGTCAGATAAACGACGGACGTCGGCGGGCGAACCAGACACCATTCATCTTTTATTACATGTTCTGTTGTCTCTCTCAGGGCGGGAGAAGAGCTACCGTTATGGGTTATGTGTGGATGTAACAGAATTAGTCATCAACGTCATGGCAACACCAAGGCTTTACGCATCAAAATGTATTCGTTTAAATCTCCTGATCGTACATGTATGGAACCCACCACCAGACACCATGACATACTTCACCCTCGTCTTTTTCTCTTAGTCCCTCGGGTACCTCTCATCCCATCTTTCATCCATCCAGGAAACCTGGATCAATTGAACATTGGCCTCTGTTTTACAACTGTCCAACACCCTAGCAATGGAAGGATTGGTGATTTTTTTTTACGAGATTTATTCATAGCTTGAAATATATTACCATGTTATAACAGTGGGATGTGTCTCTCAGGATTGTGTCAGCTAACATGATGTGAGGAAAATAAGAAAATACAATTAGACGAACCATCCTTGCCATTTCATAGCTGTCCTTACATGCACTTCATTCCCTGAGACTAGCGACAGTCCCGTTTTATTACTTAGAATTTCTGAGGGCTGCTTTTAGAACAGGCTGTATCTCTGGACATAATTTAGTCACAAACATCAATTATTGAGTTTGCAACAGAAAGTACAGCTAATCCCCGTTGCAATCATGTTTTAATAGCTTGTGTTGATGTTTTGTCATGGGCTCGTGGTGTACCTTTTGAAAATGTCAACTGAGCTGTTGTCAACAGCATAATATCAGCACAAACCGAAAACAGATGTGGGTTCTGTTAGCATTTGTTACTGTTCAAAGAGTAAACCATTTACTCAAGTAAAGCATTTTTTGGGGGACAATAACTTGGAGTCACTAAGTATGATACTAAAACAGTATGCAGTACCTTTAACAAACCTCGGGCAACTAAGCCATTTTCAGTGGCTGTTGCTTCTCAAAATGAGAGAGAGGACAGCGTGAGTACTCTTAGGTCTTAACAGCAGTAATAACATCCTGCAAGTTGTCTGCAAATTTATAAACTCTATTCCCAAGTGGCTTTCAATTCTCCAGCATTTGCACACAACTTGCTACTAAATAGTGTAGTCTCTCCAACAGACCCGTAACAAATGACGTGGTCACAGAAGGATTTGAATGCTTTTAAAACTGACACATTTATGACGCAAAGCTTGTGTCACAGTTATACATATGTATACTCATGTGTACAGAACCCCCACGTGGGCTTCAAATTGTATTGGTTGCAAAAGGCTTGTGTTCCAACAGTGCACTACTACCTAACAATACACACAAATAAAAAATAAAGAATGGAATGAAGAAATATAGAAATATTAGGACGAGCAACGTCGGTCGGGAGTGTATGTATACGTGTATGTACAGAAGTAGTTATAAAGGATGGCCTTGACTAGAATACATTATATACTGTACATATGAAGTGTAAAACAGTAAGTAAATATTATTAAAGTGACCAGTGTTCAATGACTATTTACATAGGTCAGCAGTCTAAGGTGCAGGGTAGAGTACCGGGTGGTAGCAAGCTAGTAACGGTGACTAGTAACCGAAAGGTTGCAAGATCAAATCCCTAAACTGGTAAAGATCTGTCGTTCTGCCCCTCAAGGCAGTTAACCCACTGTTCCTAGGCTCTCATTATAAATAAGAATGTGTTCGTAACTGACTTGCCTAGTAAAATAAAAGTTGAAATTATCCACATTATTTTCCAGATCGCTCAAGATTGAAGATGAAATTGGATGTCAATCCACGTCCTGAGGACGTCCAGGAAATGCGTACAAAACCTGCCGCTAGGGGCAACAGTGAGTACTATTACCATCAAGTAGGCTTGGGTTTTGCTAGGGTATTGGGGTGCTCTATTAATGTAATACAGCACCCGTGTGTATTTTTACATTTTAACCCTATCCTTAACCATTCGGAATGAGTGCCTAAACGTAATGTTCTAACACATCTTCTAAATAATTTAACCTTCTCCTGTAAATTTGATGTTTGGAAAAATGTATTTCATTTTTTTTTTTTTAACTAGGCAAGTCAGTTTATTTATTATTTACAATGAGGGCCAAGGAACAGCAGGTTAACTGCCTTGTCAGCTTGGGGATTCGATCTAGCAACCTTTCGGTTACTGGCCCAACGCTCTCACCACTAGGCTACCTGTCGACCCAAAACTATGCTGAGTAGGAGGAGAGAACCCAGAGTGTCAAAAACATTTTGATTTTTTAAGTTTTTGAGCAACTTGGAAATTTGACTTTTGGAGATGTGTGGATAAATGTCAGATTCTGCAGTGAGACTGAGCTCGTTAGATGTCTCACCCCATAGGACCATGGCAAGTAAGAAAAAGTTGGTCCTTTAAAACTGTCACCCTTCATCCCTCAGGGTCAGAGAATATACGACTCCATAACCGGTCAAAGAGTTGTAGTGGTGGATCTTTACGTCAGAATATCTTTTAAAATAATAGAAAAAGCTGTACAATCTAGAAGCTCCAATAATCATTCATTCACCAACATTTCAATAGAAAGTCTTCATCAGGGTTTCACGTAAGAACACCTCTGTTTCTCTGATCCCCTGACTGTAGACCGAACCTCCAATCAACTCTCTCGCTCGGGGCACTCCAGCACTCTACCCATACTGCACTGCTAACTGCAACAGCAAAAAGGCACAGGAAACTGCTCTTGGTGATGCTGCTGCCTCTGAACATTCATTTGACTAATCTCTCTCTCTCTGAGAGCCACAGCAGATTTGTATGATAGCATAGGCAACAGTGCTGTTATAATTAGAAATGTCTTCATTATTTAACTCGTAAATCCGCTGTTGCATTCCTTTTGAGTTATTTTATTTGGCAACTCCAGTTGTAGATTACTTTCTCAACTAGGTAATTTACTTAGGCAGAAGTGACTTCCATAAAATACGTAGCAAAGGTCCTATTAAATGACAAACATAGGAACTTTTCATTTTGAAGGAAAAAGTGGATATTCCCATAGATCATGGAGTCTCCAGTGCTACACTTGTCTCGAGGTCCTCCTCTGGTCTATTGATGGGTGGACTAGTATGCATGCTTACGTAGGAACCAATCAGTGATCAAGCAATTGATCCATCCACGGACTTATCCAACCTTGATGGTGGTGGAGTAGTCATGATGAGAAATGGGGGGGGGGCGGGTTTAAAGTGCAGACAACACAGTCAATATTATGTTCAGCATCAGTCTCTGATAAATCACATTCATTAACGAATCATATTGCTGCAGGCTAATTGTTTTACATACTGCACAGTTTATTTAACCAATAAAGCCCTAGGTGTGGTATATGGCCAATATACCACAGCTAAGGGCTGTTCTTCCGCACGACGCAACACAGAGTGCCTGGATACAACCCTTAGCCGTGGTATATTGGCCATATATCACAAACCCCTGAGGAGCCTTATTGCTGTTATAAACTGGTTACCAACGTAATTAGAGAGGTAAAAATAAATGTTTTGTCATACCCGTGGTATACGGTCTGATATACCATGGCCTTCAGCCAATCAGAAGTCAGGGATCGAACAACCAAGTTTATAATGAGAATTGAAGAATAACCAAGTAGAAAAACAGCAGAGTGAAAAACAATTAAAAATAATATTAATATAGTTTCTTATAATCATATTCCCAGTGGTAGACACATTTTAGTGTTTTAACCCTATTCCAAATCGTAACCCTTACCTTAACCTTTTGGAATGAATGAGACCCAGATAGACACAGGAGGCAGATGGTTGGAGTCTTACAATGTTTATTAATCCAAAGGGGTAGGCAAGAGAATGGTCGTGGACAGGCAAAAAGGTCAAAACCAGATCAGAGTCCAGGAGGTACAGAGTGGCAGACAGGCTCGTGGTCAAGGCAGGCAGAATGGTCAGGCAGGCGGGTACAAAGTCCAGAAACAGGCAAGGGTCAAAACCGGGAGGACTAGAAAGAGGAGAATGCAAAATGCAGGAGAATGGGAAAACCGCTGGTTGACTTGGAAACATAGAAAACGAACTGGCACAGAGAGACAGGAAACACAAGGATAAGTACACCGGGGAAAATAAGCGACACCTGGAGGGGTGGAGACAATCACAGGAACAAGTGAAACAGATCAGGGTGTGACAGAATGCCTTAAGTTATGTTTTAACCCTATCCAAAACCTTAACACTTAACTTCAAAATGTGATGTTCGGAGAAATGTAGAAATGTGATGTTCGGAGAAACAGAACGATGGGGAGCAGGAGACTCAACCCAGGCGGTCAAAAACACTTAGAAATGTGACTTTTTGGAAAAATGTGGATAAATGTATCAAAATCTAATGTCATATTGGTAAAACCGTCTTGTTGGTCTTTCATCCTCAGCGCGGTAAAGGAAGAGAGGTGGTAACGATAGAAAGATGACACAATACAATTGAGAATAATTCGTTTTTTCCCCTCATTGTTTCCCTCTTCAGTCGAAGTTCACTCTGGCATTTACGACACAAAGCCTCCCAACTGTTTAACTATTACAGTCACTGGTGAATACCGTACCCCTCTGCCGTACCCCTCTGCCGTACCCCTCTGCCGTACCCCTCTGCCGTACCCATCGACACTGTTTAAGTAACAGCATTGTCAAATCGTAAATCGAAATTCCAATTTTCAATGAACGACCATGTTTCAGAAACGTTTGCCTTTGATGAGATTGTTATTGTTCTGCATCGTCCCATAATTGCAGTGTCTCTTTTTTGGGGGGTTGTGTAATGGGAATTATTTGAGTCAGATTCGTTCATCGTAAAGAACGATTAGTTGTTAATTACGATGTGGTAATTACATTGGAGAGGAAACCCAGCCATGATTCACAGCAGGACGACTCCTGAGACAGGAGACCCCCTATTGATAGCATCCTCCTGACAACCCCTACCTCATTTATGAAGATGCATACACAATCACACACACACACACACACATGCAAACACAGACACATGCACCTGCACACACACGAGCACAGACACACACACACACAAATACACCAATAGACACCATGTCTCTTACGTCACACCAAGGCTCACATATACTGTACAATAATTCATACCCAGTTGTGTATCACCAACACAATCCAATACACTCGAACACATAGAGTACATCATATGCCTACACAGCAAGGCCCTAACTCTAACCTAATTCTGCTTCCAAATATGTTTCCAAATTTCCCTAAAGAATCATGCCAACATGTTTTAGCTGTATTTGCTTCCCTCAGTCAACAGCTAAGTTTAAATTACATTCAACGAGGCATAGGAAGCCTGTAGGTTTAAGTTACATTCAACGAGGCATAGGAAGCTTGTAGGTTTAAATTACATTCAACGAGGCATAGGAAGCTTGTAGGTTTAAGTTACATTCAACGAGGCATAGGAAGCTTGTAGGTTTAAATTACATTCAACGAGGCATAGGAAGTTTGTAGGTTTAAATTACATTCAACGAGGCATAGGAAGCCTGTAGGTTTAAGTTACATTCAACGAGGCATAGGAAGCTTGTATGTTTAAGTTACATTCAACGAGGCATAGGAAGCTTGTAGGTTTAAATTACATTCAACGAGGCATAGGAAGCTTGTAGCTTTAAGTTACATTCAACGAGGCATAGGAAGCTTGTAGGTTTAAGTTACATTCAACGAGGCATAGGAAGCTTGTAGGTTTAAATTACATTCAACGAGGCATATGTCAGGACCCGGTGAGAGAAACAGTCACTAATAGTCGGCAGAACCCAGAAGATGAGGCAGACTCAGCAGTACTAGAGATGGTGGTTTAATAAAAGGACAAGATCTTCAGGCAAAGAATATAAATCCACCACGTCCAAAAATAAAGCCAAGAGGCACAAAATGGATATCCTCCAAAATACAAAGAAACTCCACAAAGTGGTAAAAACAGCAGGGAAAAACAAACCTCAAAAGACTACTCAAAAATACACAAGCACTAAACCAGAGAACCTCTGGAAAATCCAATAAGAGAAATATATGTTCACAACAAGGCTGGGGCTGGGTGCTAACATACAAACACTGAGCAAAGAACTGAGGAACACACAGGGTTTAAATACTAACAAGGGAACGACACACAGGTGCAAACAATAATTAGAGCAAGGAAAAAACAAAAGGTACAAAAAAGGTGCAATGGGGACATCTAGTGACCAAAACCTGAACAGTCCTGACCAAAACCTGACAGAATCCCCCTCCTAGGAACGGCTCCTGACGTTCCTACCAGCCTTCTCAGGGTGGAGGGCCCTGAACTGACGAATGAGGTCAGGGTCCAGTATGTCCTTGGCAGGAACCCAGGAGCGCTCCTCGGGACCGTAGCCTTCCCAGTCCACCAGATACTGCCAGGACCGCTGCACCCGGCGGGAATCCAGTATCCGGTGGACGGTATAAGCCGACTGGCCTCCGATGACACGGGGCGGAGGGGGAGGTCTGCCTGCCGGGATAAGGGGAGAAAAAACAACAGGTTTTAATAAAGAAATGTGAAATGTTGGATTGATCTTAAGGGATCTGGGTAAGTGCAGGCGAAAAGTAACGGGATTGACTCTCCTGGCAATCTTAAAGGGACCGATGAATCTCTGGGACAGCTTACGAGACTCCACCCGTAGCGGTAAATTCTTTGTTGAGAGCCATACTCTCTGGCCTGGGTACAGGGTAGGACCGGGACGGCGACGTCTGTTGGCTTGTCGCTGGTACTGCTGTGAGGAACGCAGAAGATTAAGACGGGCCTTCTTCCACGTAAGCCGACAGCGTCTGATGAACCTCGAGGCTGAAGGCACTCTGACTTCTGCCTCCTGGTCCGGGAACAATAAAGGAGCATAGCCAAACTGACACTCGTGCGGGGATATACCAGTGGAGGAGGAGCACAAGGTGTTGTGCGCGTACTCGGCCCAAACAATGAAGGATGACCATGTGGACGGGTTGTTGGAAACCATACATCTGAGGGTGGTTTCCAACTCCTGATTCATCCTCTCGGTTTGGCCGTTGGACTCCGGATGGTACCCTGAAGATAAACTGGCCGTGGCCCCTATGAGTTGGCAGAAGGCCTTCCAAAACCTTGAGGCGAACTGGGGACCTCTGTCGGAAACCATATCTTGCGGAATGCCAAAGACTCGGAACACATGGTTAATCACCAACTCAGCTGTTTCCTTGGCAGAAGGTAATTTGGTCAAGGGAACAAACCTGGCCGCCTTAGAAAACCTGTCGATGATGACTAGGATAGTAGTATTACCATGGGACGGAGGAAGGCCAGTAATAAAGTCCAACGAGATATGGGACCAGGGTCGGTGGGGAATAGATAAAGGGTGAAGGAGTCCTTGAGGGCGGAGGTGAGAAGATTTGCCCTGGCAGCACACGGGACAGGCCTTGACGAAAGTGGCAACGTCTTCTCTTATGGTGGGCCACCAGAACTTACGCTGAATGAACTCCAAGGTGCGACCTACGCCCGGGTGACAGGTGAGGCGAGAGGAGTGCCCCCACAGAAGGACTTGGGATCTTGCTGCCTTGGGAACAAACAACCGATTGGCAGGACCTCCCTTAGGACCCGGTTCGATGGCTTGAGCTTGTCTCACGGTATCCTCAACTTGCCACGAGATTGGAGCCACGATCTTAGCGGCAGGAAGAACAGTCATGTCAGTATCTTCTCGAATGGCAGGAGAGTAGACTCGTGACAAGGCGTCCGGTTTGAGATTCTTTGACCCGGGTCTATAGGTGAGGATAAACTGGAATCGGCTGAAGAAAAGAGACCATCGAGCTTGTCTGGAGTTCAACCGCTTCGCCTGCTGGATATACTCCAGATTTTTGTGGTCCGTAAGCACTTGAAATGGTTGAGAAGCCCCCTCGAGCCAGTGTCTCCATTCCTTCAATGCCATCTTAACCGCTAGGAGTTCACGATCCCCCACATCGTAATTCCTCTCGGCCGGGGTAAGCCGGTGAGAGAAGAAGGCGCAAGGATGAAGCCTCTTGTCTTCCCCCCTCTGAGACAGGACAGCTCCAACACCAACCTCTGATGCATCTACCTCCACCACAAAAGGTTCATCCGCCGTCGGTAGTGTCAGGATGGGAGCAGAGAGGATGCGCTGCTTGAGTCCTTGGAAGGCCGTCTCAGCTTCTCTTCCCCACAGAAACCTTGTGTTGCCACCCTTGGTTACAGCTGAGAGAGGGGCTGCCACCGAGCTGAAGTTCTTGATGAACTTGCGGTAAAAGTTAGTGAAGCCCAGGAAACGCTGAACTTCCTTAACGGACTTGGGGGTGGGCCAATCCGCTACCGCCCCTACCTTCTTGGGGTCCATCTGGACTCGACCGGGTTCCACTACAAATCCCAGGAATTGTACTCGAGAGGAATGGAATTCACACTTTTCCGGCTTAACGTACAAATGCCTGTCTAGGAGGCGTTTGAGCACTTGTCTGACATGCTTAGTGTGTTCTTGAAGGGAGCTCGAAAAGATGAGGATGTCATCCAAGTAAACAAACACGAAAATGTTAAGCATATCCCTAAGCACATCGTTTATGAGCGCTTGGAACACAGCCGGGGCGTTGGTCAGGCCGAAGGGCATCACCAAGTATTCGTAGTGACCAGTAGGCGTGTTGAAAGCGGTCTTCCACTCGTCACCGGGTTTGATCCGCACAAGATGGTATGCGTTCCGTAGGTCAAGCTTAGTGAAGACCACTGCTTCCTGGAGCAGCTCAAAGGCTGTGGCCATAAGGGGTAGCGGGTAGCGGTTACGGACGGTTATGGCATTAAGTCCCCGGTAGTCGATGCAAGGACGTAATCCACCGTCTTTTTTGGCCACAAAGAAAAACCCTGCTCCCGCCGGCGAGGTGGATGGACGCATGAGGCCTGCTGCCAGAGCGTCCTTGATGTAGGTATCCATAGCAGCTCGTTCGGGAGGAGATAGGGAAAAGATCCGACCCCTGGGGGGGCAGGTGCCCGGAAACAGGTCGATGGGGCAATCGTAAGGTCTATGGGGTGGTAGTTTGGTGGCCCTCTGTTTGCTAAATACCGGTTTGAGGTCATGGTAACACTCGGGAACTCGGGACAGGTCGATGGATTCTAGAGACTCGGGAGGGGAACTCGGGGAACTAGGGAAGATACAAGTGGCTTGGCACGTAGGACCCCACTGCTTGATAGTGCCCACAGACCAGTCGATGTGAGGGTTATGGCTGTGAAGCCAGGGGTATCCAAGGACGAGAGGGAACTCGGAACACGAGGTCAGATGAAAGTTCATCACTTCCTGGTGTTGGGAAACTGAAAGTCGCAAGGGGATAGTGACACGAGTGACAAGTCCAGATCCCAAAGGGCTTCCATCCAACGTAGTAACCCTTATGGGGTCACTAAGAGGTTCAGAGGGAACGCCATTCTCCTTCGCCCAGACACCATCCATGAAGTTACCTGCGGCTCCAGAGTCTACCAAGGCTTGAAGGGGAAGCTCGTGGTTGTCCCAGGAAAGGGTAACTGGAATAAGCAGTCGGGAGTTGGATGGATGGGAGGAGGTTATGTTTCCCGTTACAGTCCTCCCAGGCCTGCACGGGAGAGTGCGTTTTCCCTGGAGCCCGGGACACGTGGAGAGGAAATGGCCCGGTTTGCCGCAATATAGACAGCATCGCTCCCTTATCCAGCAGTCTCTCTCAGCCTGGGAGATGCGTCCAACCTGCATGGGTTCCGGTGGAGTCAGCGAGGATAAAGGTGGAGACTCGGAGCTAGGACCGATAGGAGCTAGGGTGAGAGATCTACGGTTGAGCTCTCTCTCTCTCAGACGCTGGTCTATGCGTGAAGCCAACTTGATCAGGGACTCGAGGTTGTCCGGTGGTTCCCGAGTGGCCAGTTCATCTTGGATGGTGTCGGAAAGACACACTGTGAGCGCCTCGTCGTTCCAGCCACTCGCTGCTGCCACCGTGCGGAACTGGATGGCATAGTCCGTCACGCTGCGCCGACCTTGGCTGAGAGTCAGGAGCTGTTTGGCTGAGTCAGGACCCCTGGTGGGATCTTGAAACACTCGCTTGAATTCTTCAGCAAAGGTAGAGTAGCTGGCACAGCAGGGACTTTGGGCATCCCACACAGCAGTAGCCCAGGCTAGGGCTTTTTCCGACAGCAGGGTGATGATATATGCTATCTTGGACCGGTCGGTGGGAAACGACGAGGGTTGCAGCTCGAAGGAGAGAGAACATTGGGTGAAAAACCCCTTACAAACACTCGGATCACCTGAGAACCGTTGGGGAGGCGGCAGACGAGGTTCAGCCAGGGGGTTAACTGCCACGGGCACTTGAATCTGATGAACTGGAGCAGAAGCGGTTGCAGGGGAAAGTTGATCAGAAATCTGCTTTATGGAAGTCATCATCTCCGACAGAAGTTGAGAATGTCCAGCCAGTAAGGCCTCTTGCTGAACCAGAGCAGCTTCGTGACGTTGGACAGTCCCCTCGTGGTGGGACAGCATGGGAACAAAGTCCTGGGTACTGGCTGCCTCTGGGTTCATTTTAATGGCTCAGTGTTTCTGTCAGGACCCGGTGAGAGAAACAGTCACTAATAGTCGGCAGAACCCAGAAGATGAGGCAGACTCAGCAGTACTAGAGATGGTGGTTTAATAAAAGGACAAGATCTTCAGGCAAAGAATATAAATCCACCACGTCCAAAAATAAAGCCAAGAGGCACAAAATGGATATCCTCCAAAATACAAAGAAACTCCACAAAGTGGTAAAAACAGCAGGGAAAAACAAACCTCAAAAGACTACTCAAAAATACACAAGCACTAAACCAGAGAACCTCTGGAAAATCCAATAAGAGAAATATATGTTCACAACAAGGCTGGGGCTGGGTGCTAACATACAAACACTGAGCAAAGAACTGAGGAACACACAGGGTTTAAATACTAACAAGGGAACGACACACAGGTGCAAACAATAATTAGAGCAAGGAAAAAACAAAAGGTACAAAAAAGGTGAAATGGGGACATCTAGTGACCAAAACCTGAACAGTCCTGGCCAAAACCTGACAGCATAGGAAGCTTGTAGGTTTAAATTACATTCAACGAGGCATAGGAAGCTTGTAGCTGTTACATTCAACGAGGCATAGGAAGCTCGTATTATTATGTAATTATTAGACACATTGCATCTGACAGAACTTTCTCCTGTGTCCTTCTGGCTCCAACTTTCACTTAATCATGAATACAGCACATTCTGTAAACGCGCACACACTCACATACGAATGCACAACCACACACACACACACACACACACACACACACATTCCCTTGCTCTGTATTCCCATCTGGGGGTATCGCTATGTCCGTCATCACCTCCCTGTCTTAAATACCCTATAGGCAGGGGCCTCTCACGCACTGCGTTAAACACACGTGTTATCCTCATCAGCCTGCGTATTATAAACCTCTCTAATCTCACATCTCTGGGGCGGCAGGTAGCCTAGTGCTTAGTGCGTTGGGCCAGTAACCCAAAAGGTTGCTAGATCGAATCACCGAGCTGACAAGATCAAAATCTGTCTTTCTGCCTCTGAACAAGGCAGTTAACCCACTGTTCCTAGGCCATCATTGTAAATACGAATTTGTTCTTAACTGATTAACTAAAGTAAAAAAAAATCTCTGGCTGCTCTTGCACATTTTACATTTCCTGGTAATATAATCCTGGCCTGTTGCTCCATATCCTCACCACAGTCTCACCATAGCTTCACCATGGTCTCACCATATGTTGATTAAGGCAGCCCCCCGCACCTCTCTGATTCAGACGGGTTGGGTTAAATGCGGAAGACACATTTCAGTTGAAGGCATTCAGTTGTACAACTGACTAGGTATCCCCTCTTTCCAGTATATATTGTAATGATTTATGAGGGCAGACTAAATCCCCCCCTCCAACAAAATCTTCTTAGAAAGTTGATCCATTGTCTCAATCGCCCAGACACTCCCTAAGACACCACTTCAAAACAGTCATAAAGCTAACTCGCATGGATAAACCTGCATTCTATTGAAAACACATTGGCTCGTAATCTATAGCCTGTCATAATATAAAATGATCCTGTGGAGAGTTCAAGGTCAAACACCAATAAAATCAAAGACAGCAATCGAGTCTGTGATGATTCTCTTCCATAGCACACACTGACAACGTCTGTAGTCACTGACGTTGTCTGTAGTCACGGGCATCGTCTGTAGTCACTGACGTCGTCTGTAGTCCATCAGACAGCCAGAGTCTAAGGTGTAGAGGAATCTCATGGTAATTCACATCAGACCAGATATAAATCACAGTTTTCCCATTACGGATCTGTTGAGCTACAGCTGTAGATCCTTCCTGACCGACACTTCCTGATCCCATCATCCTGGGAAACGTGAACGGGGGAGGTACTTATACTCAGGGAGTCTCTTTTTTTCCCCCTGAAGGAGGGGAGAGACACTGGGTCGGATTTCTGGGTCTGTGTTGGAAGATCTAGGTTGGGTGCGTATCACTGTCCCCAGCTTGAGACATATGAAACATACTATATGAATTTTTGAGCACTTTCCAAACCATTTGATTAACCTAACAGTTAGTTCACCTAACCACCAACGTAGATTCTCCCTGTAATTATACTTTTCTTCTTAAGACGCAACAAGCAACCTAGTTTCTGGAAAATAAATAATAATAATAATAACAATACACTTCTTTGAAGAAGTATGATGTGATTCGTAATGTTATTGTAAGACCGGGTAGGACGTATGATATTAAACATCCTCTACTCGAATGATACTGAACGACCACTATTCCATTCATAATGTGGGACATATTTACTTACAGAATAATACACATTTCCCTGAGACCACGTTGCAGTGCCTAGACACATCAAATAAACACCTTTCCTCATTTGAATTGTCTGAAACCCGAAAATGAAAGGTCTCTTTTAACAAACAAAACAAGTCCTGTTTTTAGACACAACACTTTTTCAAGTTACAATATTTTAAAAGTAGTTTGTTCCTATTTTGGCTGGATTTTCTTCCAAGTGGTTTTCTTTGGCTGGCTAGGCCTCGTGCTGTAGGACTGTGTGAAGTTTCATGCGTGAGGCGGGAGATTCTTTTCTCAATCCTGAAGTGCCTGACGATGCACAGCAACCGTCACCTGACAACAGCATCTGTGAAAAACAGCTTGTCGTCACCAACGGTGGAAATAATTAAAAAAAATTGGCCATACCTATCATTCCTGCTCATAACAGATTGCTACTGCTTGCTTCTCAAACTCATTAGCCATACCTCTTTCTGCTATGGTGACTGTTTGTTCCGTTAGAATTGGCAATGTTCTTAAAAAAACAAAAAAAACAGCATGACTGAATTAGCCACCGTAATTAAGTCAACAATATTCCCAAATATCATAGTTTAATCCAGTGTAATCTTTTCTCCACTCTTAGTAGTTAGAATAACCCAATTTGTAGGATTACTGGCACTCCAGACGGCTGAATAATGGAGGACGCATAACCATATAGAGAACAGTGTAATTTCTTACCAGTGGAAATAAACCTTACTGATTATAGGAAATACATTTTTAAAAAACACTTAAATGTTGAATTCCTTCAGTTTGAATGGGACTCGTCAAAAGCTAGAGTGATTCCAGTGATTAGAGCCAAAACAGTAATCCTGATATAGACATCAGAACTATATGTCATTCCCAGTAAAACCCTCAGCCTTTGGACAATCCACACAAGACCTGTAATCCCTAAAAAACATGTCCCCCGGCCCAAATTGATCGTAACTGTAGCCAGCCTCGATCCATCAGTTCACCTGACCATTTACGGGTGTTCACTTCCATTTAGACTTTCCCTTTTTGTTTTCATTACCCCTGCACAGATAATGTGCGTATACAGGGGAGACACGAGAGGAGATCGGCCTTTGGGCTGTGGAAAAGGAGGGAAGGAGACCTCCACATGTTCACTTCAAAAAGGGGGGGTTCTCCTGAGTGGAAACAGGTGTCCAGAGTCCGGAACAAGGGTGGGCTATACTGGATGGAGGGTTACACCCCTCCCCCCCCAGGCCTTTGTGTTCTGAGGGGATAACCACTTTGTTTCACTGTAATGTCTTCATCTCAGCCCAACAGGAAGAGGGTGAGGAAGGGATGTAGCTACAATTGAGCTGTCCACGTTCCGGAGTTCTGGAGTTCTGGAGTTCTGGAGTTCCGGAGTTCTGGAGTTGTGGCTGACATCATAATCACTCCGTAATAGTTCATATGGAACAAAGATGTCCCTTACCTCCACTCCGTGTTCTCTCTGGTGATATAGAGGCAATTTCCCAACATCATTCATCTAATGTACAGTTCAATGGTGGTTCATCCATCTGTCTGTAGAGTACACACACACACAAACACACATACATACACACGTCCCCACGTACATTCACACACACACACACACACACACACACAATTGACACTCCTGTCATTTTATTGGTGGCCAACTCTGCCTCCTTCTGACAGGTCCTTGTTGTTGATTGGCACATGCCCTTTTTCCTCAACACCTCTTTCCTTGCTCTGTGTCAGGGGGGTACATGTTACTGTCTGGAAGAAAATAAACGTGAATAAAAAATCTAAAAGCTCCATTCGGAGTAAAAACTGTGTCCCAATTAATTAGAGAAATACATATATACAGTGTTCCCTCTAGTAGTCCACTCTGCTAATATTTGTTTAATGTATAATATTATCACATCTCCACGGAGACCCATTGTCCTTTTGGAAGAAGTTATTCTATTTTTCTCTCTCTCCTGAGCTCTGTTAATAATTGTATAGCAAAAAGCCTCAGGACACACGTTTTTTTTATGATCTGAATAAAAAGCCATAATGTGTCTGTGTATTCTCTGAGCTTCACCGAGGGGTACTGGAATATGGGACATATTTATATTCTGTGCTGCACTGAGGCTGTAGGTTACATGGAGCAGTGGCGGAGGGGGGGCTAATTTCCCATACTGGAAGTCCTTTCTCAGAGTCTCCCTCCCCTCTTCCCTTCCGTCTCTCTCTCTCTCTGTTTTAGGGAAGAGCATTGCTGCTCTCTGTAGGGTGGATGTACAATGTAAATACTTTAAGATCGCGGAGATCAATCTTGTTCAGAGGAGTGCAACGTAAATGTCTCCTGTCCTGTAGAAACCTTTTTCAGCCACTTCCTTCTAGGTCGTTGGTTACTGCTAGGGCTAATGGGTGGTGTGTGTTTGTGCCGTGCGTGCGTGCGGCTGCGTGTGTGTGTGTTTTGCATCCGTGTGTGTGTGTGTGTGTGTGTTTTAACAACTCTCTGAGGCAAGTCACTGGTTTGAAAAGTGAAAGTCAATGTATGATAAGTAAAAGGTCATCAAATCAATAACTAGAAATCTGACATCTGTGGAACGGCCGCATTTGATGAGGCGAAAAAAAACATTTGGAAGATAGATTTTGTATGGCGGTGATGGAAAACGTTATAATATTTATAAACTCAGTCTGTCCCTAGTCATGCCATGACATTTACCCAGTGTTGGCGCTTGATCCTCAATGTCTTGAGGTCAGAGAGATAGATGTATGTCCGTACCGTCGAGAGCAGAGAAACCGCCTCACCCTTTAAACCTGTCATGTCCCTACCGTCGAGAGCAGAGAAACCGCCTCACCCTTTAAACCTGTCATGTCCCTACCGTCGAGAGCAGAGAAACCGCCTCACCCTTTAAACCTGTCATGTCCGTACCGTTCAGAGCAGAGAAACCGCCTCACCCTTTAAACCTGTCATGTGCGTACCGTCGAGAGCAGAGAAACCGCCTCACCCTTTAGGCCTGTCATGTCCGCACCGTCGAGAGCAGAGAAACCGCCTCACCCTTTAAACCTGTCGTGTCCGTACCGTCGAGAGCAGAGAAACTGCCTCACCCTTTAAACCTGTCGTGTCCGCACCGTCGAGAGCAGAGAAACCACCTCACCCTTTAAACCTGTCATGTCCGTACCATCGAGAGCAGAGAAACCGCCTCACCTTTTAAGCCTGTCACTGCCTGTTTGACTGTTCCACTGAACGAGCCATGCATTGGCACTGTAGGATTCGATACCAACACACAATGACAGAAATACCATATATTCATCCATTAAATGCAGAGTTGTTTTATCAAGCTTTTCTTTACATGTACTATGTAGGCATTCTCCAATCATCCAGGGAGGACGTTGTTATAGGGTGTGGAGTGTTTATGATGGGTTTTCACATGGGGCCGTATAGCGTGTGACAAATATATAACTTGGCTTCTCAGCTTTCGCTCTGCAGTACGCTTGGCCACCTTTGCCAACACTGCTCAGTGTCTGCGTGCCAGTGGATACACTCAGGTAGTCTCATTCAATCTGTCTTGCCATTGTGACGTTAAAATGTGACTGTAGGATGTCGTTGATCACAAAAGAGAAAAGTTGTGTTCTATAAATCATTCAGATATTACGTTTCTACACTCTTACATCTGACTCTTCAACATCACTGTGTTGTACCTGAACTGAAAAAAGAGGTGATGGACTGTCATTTGAAGATGCACTGTTTAGGAAGCTAGATATTCTTTTCCATGCAGATACAGTGGCTTCATAAAGTATTCACAACCCTTTTGAAATTGATTATATTTGTTTTGTAACTGGCCTATGCAATAATATCAAAGTGGATTTATGTGTTTTCATTTTTTTTTTTACAAATTAATTAAAAAAGAAAAGCTGAAATGTATTGAGTCAATAAGTACTCAAGCCATTTTGTTATGGCAAGCCTAAATAAGTTCAGGAGTAGAATGTTGCTTAAGCGCAAGCGTTACGCTAGCAACCCACTTCAACAACATCCGGTGAAAAAGCAGAGCGCCAAATTCAAAATACAGAAATAGTCATAATAAACTTTCATAAAAATACAAGTGTTATATATCGGCTTAAAGATACACTTCTTGTTAATCCAGCCGCTTTGTCAGATTTCAAAAAGGCTTTACGGCGAAAGCATACCATGCGATTATCTGAGGACAGCACCCCGCTTACAAAATCATACAAACATTTTCCAGCCAAGTATTGGAGTCACGAAAGTCAGAAATAGCGATAAAATGCATCACTTACCTTTGACGATCTTCATCTGGTTACAGTCACAAGATTCCCAGCTACACAATAAATGTTTGTTTTGTTCAATAAAGTCCCTCTTTATATCCCAAAAACTCAGTTTTGTTCAGTAATCCACTGGCTCAAAGGCGGTCAAAACACGCAGACAAATACATCCTAATTGTACCGGGTAAAGTTTGTCAACATGTCAAACGATGTTTATAATTAATCCTCAGGTTGTTTATTGTCTAAATAATCGATAATATTTCAACTGGACAAGAGCGTATTCAATAGAAAGGAAAAACAACGAAGGGCGCGCAATCGGTCACTCGCAAACCAGCTCTGCTTGATTCTACAGTCCACTGACAAAATGGTCTCATTCTTCCTCATTTTTCAGAAAACAAGGCTGAAACAATGTCTAAAGACTGTTGACATCTAGTGGAAGCCATAGGAACTGCAATCTGGGTCCTAACCATTTAGATACACTATAGGCATTCAATTGAAAATACCCACATAAAAAAATCCCACTTCCTGGATGGATTTTCCTCAGGTTTTCGCCTGCCATATCAGTTCTGTTATACTCGCAGACATTATTTTAACAGTTTTGGAAACTTTAGAGTGTTATCTATCCAAATCTACCAAAATATGCATATCCTAGCTTCTGGGCCTGAGTAACAGGCCTTTTACTTTGGGCACGCTTCTCATCCAGATGTCGAAAAATACTGCCCAAATCCTTAAAGTGTCTATTGATGCACCCGTGTGTCAATTTAAGAAACAAAGATTTTTTTATTCACATTAAAATCCATTAGTTTTAACTAGAGATATCAGTTTTTACTAGAGATATCAGTTTTTACTAGAGATATCAGTTTTTACTAGAGATATCAGTTTTTACTAGAGATATCAGTTTAAACTAGAGATATCAGTTTTGTTTCATGGGCTGCATCTCAATCCACTGCATCTGCCCGTGGCGGCCTTCCGCATCTGCGGTAGAAGGGGGCAGAGCTACAGTGATTTGGCATACAAACTAATATGACCACTTTTTGGAAAGGGGAGACTCTCACAAATATGACGGCTGTCTCCATTTTTGCTCTACGATCTACCCACAAGTGTAACGGGACTCGTCTGAAGTCGATAAAAGCTGATGTGCCAATTTATGTACCGTATGTCTGTAGTATCCGAACCGTTTGAGCTACAATCTAATATGACCTCAATATGGAAAAGGGACACTCTCACTCTGTTTTGCTCTACGACCCCCACAACTGTGACGGGACTCGCCTGAAGTTGATAAAAGCTGATGTGCCAATTTATGTATGTCTGTAGCATCCAAACCGTTTGAGCTACAATCTAATATGACCTCAATATGGAAAAGGGACACTCTCACTCTGTTTTGCTCTACGACCCCCACAACTGTGACGGGACTCGCCTGAAGTTGATAAAAGCTGATGTGCCAATTTATGTATGTCTGTAGCATCCAAACCGTTTGAGCTACAATCTAATATGACCTCAATATGTAAAAGGGACACTCTCACTCTGTTTTGCTCTACGACCCCCACAACTGTGACGGGACTCGTCTTAAGGTAACCCATACAAACTAATGGAAGTTTGGAAGTTGTTTTCTGCCCAGAAAAATAAGTGTCCAAAAAAACTAAAATATTTCCTGAGCTTTGTTACATTTCCTAGATATAGACCAGACACTGCAAAACGTTATTCATTATGATGTATTTTTTTGACTGTCTTTTCTTTTGTTGCCATTTATGAATGTGTTATTCAATTAATTTCTATAGGCTGTAGTAGTAAAGCCAAAATCAATATTTTTCCCAAAACATCTTCATGTTTTTTTTTTAAGGGGTCTTAAAAATGTTAAATCAAATAGCTAAGTGATCCATGGTATGACCATCTTATAACAATTCCATATGTTAGCTTTGACTATCTCATCTCCGTACCCCACACATCTGTCAGTTTCCTCAGTCGAGCAGTGAATTTCAAACACAGATTCAACCACAAAGACCAGGGAGGTTTTCCAATGCCTCACAAAGAAGGGCACCTATTGGTAAATGGGTATACATTTTTAAAAAGCAGACATTTGAAATAGTTGCTTACCAAGAAGATATTGATTGTTCCTGAGTGGCCGAGTTACAGTTTTGACTTAAATCTACTTAAATCTATGGCAAGACCTGAAAAATGATTGTCGAGCAATGATCAAGAACCAATTTGACAGAGCTTGAAGAATGTTGAAAAGTATAATGAGCAAATATTGTACAATCCAGGTGTGGAAAGCTCTTAGAGACTTACCCAGAAAGACTCACAGCTGTAATCGCTGCCAAAGGTGCTTCTACAAAGTATTGACTCAGGGGCGTGAATACTTATGTAAATTAGATTTCTCCACTTCATTTAAAAAAAAAATCTGTATCCTGTTTTCACTTTGTCATTATGTAGTATTATGTGTAGATGGGTGAGCGAAACATATATTTTATCCATTTGGAATTCAGGCTGGAACACAACAAAATGTGGAATAAGTCAAGGCACTGTATCTCCATTACCTACCTACCTGAATGTTCTCTATCTCCCAGGTGCTAGAGAGGTGAACAGCTCTTCCAGCTGCCCCTTGCAGGGTAGTTGAGCTCATGGCATCATGGCTGCTACCTTGTCCCACTTCCTGGTCTGGTGCATATCTTCCTGTCTGGTCTCTGACAACTTCCTGTCCAGCCCCTGACAGAGAAATGACAGCCCTGTCTGTTGGCCTTCCATCTCACCCACACCCATCTGTTAGCTGTATGATGGGTCCCCTTAGCATCTGCACCTGCCCGTCCCGGGTGTACACTAGTCTTTCTACCTCCCATGTCAGCAGGCTAGGACATCTCCATATGGCTGGGGACTATAGAGACAGGGAGAGAACAGACAGACTAGTACATCTCTGTATCACTGGGGACTATGGGGATAACAGACAATAAGAGATATTTATGAGAGGAAATTAAGGTCTGTGTGGTTCTGCTGGAAGATTATTTCTTCAGAGGACAGGCCGTTGCTGTGAGGCCGTTGCTGCGAGGCCGTTGCTGCGAGGCCGTTGCTGCGAGGCCGTTGCTGCGAGGCCGTTGCTGGGAGGCCGTTGCTGGGAGGCCGTTGCTGCGAGGCCGTTGCTGCGAGGCCGTTGCTGCGAGGCCGTTGCTGCGAGGCCGTTGCTGCGAGGCCGTTGCTGCGAGGCCGTTGCGGTGAGGAAAGCAGTAATGTGATATGACTGAGCCCTTGCATACGTAGCCTACACATTGTAACATCTGACATTATTGTACTGTTTATCCAACTATGTAAACTCTGTTCTCCAACAGTTTGTGAATGGTGTTTTTTTGGATTGTGAAAATATACAGTTGAATTTGGAAGTTTACATACACTTAGGTTGGAGTCATTAAAACTCTTTTTTTTTTTCAACAACTCCACAACTTTATTGTTAACTGTAGTTTTGGCAAGTCCGTTAGGACATCCACTTTGTGCATGACACAAGTCATTTTTCCAACAATTGTTTACAGACAGATTATTTCACTTATAATTCAATGTATCACAATTCCAGTGGGTCAGAAGTTCACATACACTAAGTTGACTGTGCCTTTAAACAGCTTGGAAAATTCCGGAAAATTTTGTCATGTCTTTAGAAGCTTCTGATGGGCGGATTTTTATCATTGGAGTCAATTGGAGGTGTACCTGTGGATGTATGTCAAGGCCTACATTCAAACTCATTGCCTCTTTGCTTGACTTCATGGGAAAATACAAAAAATCAGCCAAGACCTCAGAAAAAAACTTGTAGACCTCCGCAAGTCTGGTTAATCCTTGGGAGCAATTTTCAAACGCCTGAAGGTTCATCTGTACAAACAATAGCACGCAAGTATAAACACCATGGGACCACACAGCCGCCATACTGCTCAGGAAGGAGACGCCTTCTGTCTCCCAGAGATGAACATACTTTGGTGCGAAAAGTGCAAATCAATCCCAGAACAACCGCAAAGGACCCGAAAGGACCCTGTGAAGATGCTGGAGAAAACAGGTACAAAAGTATCTATATCCACAGTAAAATGAGTCCTATGTCGACATAACCTAAAAGGCCGCTCAGCAAGGAAGAAGCCACATCTCCAAAACCGCCAAAAAAATCCAGACTACGGTTTGCAACTGCACATGGGGACAAAGATCGTACTTTTTGGAGAAATGTCCTCTGGTCTGATGAAACGAAAATATAACTGTTTGGCCATAATGACCATCGTTATGTTTGGAGGAAAAAAGGAGAGGCTTGCAAGCCAAAGAAAACCATCCCAACCGTGAAGCACGGTGGTGGCAGCATCATGTTGTGGGGGTGCTTTGCTGCAGGAGGGTCTGGTGCACTTCACGAAATAGATGGAATCATTAGGAGGAAAATTGTGTATATATTGAAGCAACATCTCAAGACATCAGTCAAGAAGTTAAAGCTTGGTTGCAAATGGGTCTTCCAAATGGACAATAACCCCAAGTATACTTCCAAAGTTGTGGCAAAATGGCTTAAGGACAATAAAGTCAAGGTCTTGGAGTGGCCATCACAAAGCCCTGACCTCAATCCTATAGAAAATGTGTGGGCAGAACTGAAAAAGTGTTTGTGATTAAGGAAGCATTCAAGCCTGACTCAGTTACACCAGCTCTGTCAGGAGGAATGGGCCAAAATTCACCCAACTTGTTGTGGGAAGCTTGTGGAAGGCTCCCCGAAATGTTTGACTCAAGTTAAACAATTTAAAGGCAATGCTACCAAATACTAATTGAGTGTATGTAAACTTCTGACCCACTGGGAGTGTAATGAAAGAAATAAAAGCTGAAATAAATAATTCGCTCTACAATTATTCTGACATTTCACATTCTTAAAATAAAGTGATGATCCTAACTGACCTAAGACAGGGAATTGTTACTAGGATTAAATGTCAGGAATTGTGAAAAACTGAGTTTAAATGTATATTGCTAAGGTATATGTAAACTTCCGACTTCAACTGTATTTGTGAAATCGCCTTTCAACGAAAGTAGTAATGGTATCGTAATATTCCTACGATCTTTCTGGCCCCCAAAGTGAGCAATATCTGCCGCTCTTTAGGTCGGCTCAAACCCCATAGTGATTAGATCTTGATTGTCATTTATTCTCACTGATGATGAGGGTTAGCGAAGTTCAGGCCATGGTTCTCTTCGTCAGAGAGGTTGTGTAGAGGGAGCGCTATTGAATCAATGGAGCCGATACTACCTGAGATGGTTAAACTACACCGGCCAACACTTCACTCCTTCACTAACATGGTCTCATTCTGCTATGTGATAAAACAACTTGAAACAGTGAAAAAATCCCCCCCTGAACAGCAGCCTGAGCAGCAGCCTGAACAGCCGCCTGAACAGCAGCCTGAACAGCAGCCTGGATCCTGATATTGTGTTGGCTGAAGGCCTAAGTTGAGGCTCAGACATGTAACTGAGTTTATTATTCATAGTAAAGCTGAATGCTTTAAACTCCATTACCCCGTGAGTCACTAGGGTTACAAGGCTGAGTCACACCACTGAGCAACAGGTCCACACATGTCTATCTTATGTCTTCTCCCAGGCTTTGTAGTCCTAAGAGACAGGCAACCGCTAGAATGACATCCCCAGGAAGGTCTATCTGAATCACCGCCATCATCTATCCCCAACGCCACCCCATCACTATGTATAGAATAGAGACATGGAGAGATGGGTAACTAATGTTATTACTATGCACCTCCAGATGTGGGTTGTGTGTGTGTGTGTGTGGAGTGCAGAAGGATAACCAAGAACGTCGGAGGTGTCTGATGATGACATGACCAGAGGAGACAGGTAGGTGTGGGAGGAGATGTTTTTAGGCTGCTAACAGTGCTAATAAGGTTGTGAAGAGGGCACAACAAAACCTATTCCCCCCCAGGAGACAAAAAATATTTTTGCACGGGTTCTCAGATCCTCAAAAGGTTTTACAGCTGCACTATCGCGAGCATCCTGATGGGTTTCATCACTGCCTGGTATGGCAACTGCTCGGCCTCTGACCGCAAGGCATTACAGAGGATAGGGCGTATAGCCCAGTACATCACTGGGGCTAAGCTGCCTTCCATCCAGGACCAATACAGTGGCTTGCGAAAGTATTCACCCCCTTAGCTTTTTTCCTATTCCTACAATCTGGAATTAAAATAATTAAAATAGATTTTGGGGGGGTTGTATCATTTGATTTACAAAAGCATGCCTACCACTTTGAAAAAGCAAAATATTTATTATTGTGAAACAAACAAATACGACAAAGAAAAACAGAACTTGAGTGTGCATAACTATTCACCCCCCAAAGTCAAAACTTTGTAGAGCCAACTTTTGCAGCAATTACAGCTGCACTTTTCTTGGGGTACGTCTCCATAAGCTTGGCACATCTAGACACTAGACACTGAGATTTTTGCCCATTCTTCAAGGCAAAACTGTTCCAGCTCCTTCAAGTTGGATGGGTTCCGCTGGTGTAAAACAATCTTCAAGTCATACCACAGATTCTCATTTGTATAATATAATAATATAATAATAATATAATACATATACACGCACCACTGTTCCGTTTTATTTTGTGTAATTTTTTTATACTATTTTGTATGTCCATTACCCGAAATTCAAATAAAAGTCCATTTAAATGACAGGTTGTAATGCAACAAAACAGGAAAACCACCAAGGGGGTTCAATACTTTTGCAAGGCACTGTATACCAGGTGGTGTAGGAGGAAGGCCCTAAACATTGTCATAGACTCCAGCCACCCTAGTCATAGACTGTTTCTTCTGCTACACACGGCAAGCAGTACTGGAGTGCCAAGTTTAGGTCCAAGAGGCTTCTTAACAGCTTCTACCCCCAAACCATAATACTCCTGAACAGCTAATCAAATGGCTACCCAGACTATTTGCACACACCCCCCCCCCCCCCCCCGCCCCCTTCTATGCTGCTGTTGATGTCTGTTATTATCTATGTATAGTCACTTTAATAACTCTACCTACATGTACATATTACCTCAATTACCTCGACTCCGGTGCCCCCGCACATTGACTCTGTACCGGTTCCCCCTGTATATAACCTCGCTACTGTTACTTTACAGCTGCTCTTTAATTATTTGTTATTCTTATGTCATACCTTTTTTTGGGCGGGGAGGGGTATTTTCTTAAAACTGCACTGTTGGTTCGGGGCTTGTAAGTAAGCATTTCACTGTTGTATTTGGCACGTGACAAATAAAACATGTATTTTATTTGACGCTACTGTAGACCATCGTTGCAAAACAATGGGTTTTAATAAATTATATGGTGATGTGAATATATTTAGTATAGTTTTATCTAAAAAGCATAACTTTTTTTTTAATGTTTCACTTTTTATTTGTATGAAATTCACTGAAGATTGTCCTCCCCTTCCTCATCTGAGGAGCCGTCACCGGTGTGAAGGAAGAACGAGTAACAGATAATTGATAGGTGCCAAATTAGCTACAGTGTCATACTCATGGACATCAATATATACATTGACATTTGCATATGAAACACGAGTATACAAAGCTTTCAATATCTTTTCATTATTCCATTCTGGTGCTTCTCGGAAGTG
The DNA here is from genome assembly GCF_045679555.1 of Salvelinus alpinus. NCBI lineage: Eukaryota > Metazoa > Chordata > Actinopteri > Salmoniformes > Salmonidae > Salvelinus > Salvelinus alpinus. Next base: position 8,292,173 of record NC_092105.1, on the reverse strand, counting down.
TCTGCAGGGGAAACAGTAAATTAACCAATATTTGTTTTCCACTCTTCGTGAATAGAGAATGGTTTCTTGGTCCTTTCATTTAGAAATGACAATTTGCGGAGTGCTGTTTTGTATTTCTTGGGTATCCATGGTAACCACATGGAGAGTCTGAGTCAGAAATGTTGTTGGTATCGTCTAAGAATATCAGTACTTATAGATCACCTCAGATGGAAAGCATCACGGTGATCAAGTGAATATTACCCTTGTCTGTACTTCAATGTATACTGAACGTTAACATAAATATCCCTGTCAATCAGTCAGGATTTTGTCTGTCTCTCTGTCACTGTCTCTCTCTGTCACTGTCTCTCTCTGTCAATGTCTCTCTCTCTGTCACTGTGTCTGTCACTGTCTCTCTCTCTGTCACTATGTCTCTGTCTGTGTCTGTCACTGTCTCTGTCACTGTCTCTCTCTTTCTGTCTCAGCTTAATGTCCGGGTGACCATACCATAACTTAAATGTGTTATGAGTAAGCTTAGGAGAACCTAAGCAGCAAGTTGGGATAATTAATGTAGCAGGTCAGTAAGGTTTAAGGTTAGGAAAAGGGTTAGGGTTAAAGTTAGCTAAAAATGCTAAAGAAAACAGACATTTTTTATTGGAATTTGACAAACTGGATCCCATCTAGCCATTGGTGAAAAAAGTACCCAATTATCATGCTTTCTTAATAGAAAATGACAAGTAAAAGTAAAAGTCACCCATAAAAATACAACTTGAGTAACATTCTAAAAGTACTTGGTTTTAAAGTATCAAAAGTAGATGAAATTGTTCATATATAACAAAGTGTGTGTTGCAGAAGGATAACCAAGAATGTTGGATGTGTCTGATGATATGACCAGAGGAGACGAGTAGGTGTGGGGGGAGTTGTTTTTAGGCTGCTGTCTAAGACATTGCTAATCTCAAGGCGCTAGTAGGCAGGTCGTATTGTGGCAACTATATAAGAGGGGGAGGCAGGGTAGCCTAGTGGTTAGCGTTAGACTAGTGACCAGCAGATATCCTAGTGGTGAGAGCGTTAGACTAGTGACCAGCAGGTAGCCTAGTGGTTAGAGCGTTGGACTAGTAACCAGCAGGTAGCCTAGTGGTTAGAGCGTTGGGCCAGTAACCGGCAGGTAGCCTAGTGGTTAGAGCGTTGGGCCAGTAACCGGCAGGTAGCCTAGTGGTTAGAGCGTTGGGCCAGTAACCGGCAGGTAGCCTAGTGGTTAGAGCGTTGGACTAGTAACGAGCAGGTAGCCTAGTGGTTAGAGTGTTGGACTAGTAACCAGCTGGTAACCCACTGTTCCTAGGCCGTCATCGAAATAAGAGTTTGTTCTTAACTGACTTGCCTAGTTAAATAAAGGAAAACTAAAATAAAAGGTTAAAACCTGTTACGGCTAGGAGTTCCGCTAGCGGAACATTTCGACAACATCCGGTGAAATTGCAGAGCATGAATTTCAAATTTTTGGGAGGGAAATATTTAACTTTCATACAATCACAAGTGCAATACACCAAATTAAAGCTTAACTTCTTGTTAATCCAGCCACCGTGTCAGATTTTAAAAAGGCTTTACGGCGAAAGCAAACCATGCCATTATCTGAGGACAGCACTCCATCATACAAACACATGACAATCATATTTCAACCCGCCAGCCACGACACAAAACTCAGAAATAACGATATAATTCATGCCTTACCTTTGAAGATCTTCTTCGGTTGGCACTCCAAATTGTCCCATAAACATCACAAATGGTCCTTTTGTTTGATAAATTCCGTCGTTATATCTCCAAAATGTCAATTTATTTGTCGCGTTTGATTCAGAAAAACACCAGTTCCACCTCGCCCAACATGACTACAAATGATCTAATAAGTTCCCTGTAAACTTTGTCCAAACATTTCAAACAACTTTCCTAATCCAACTTTAGGTATTTTAAAACGTAAATAATCGATACAATTTAAGACGGGATAAACTGTGTTAAATAGCGGATAAAATGAAAGTGGAGCTAGCTCCAGGTCATGCGCCCCAAACAAAACAGTCCACTTGGCTATACACCCAGAAAGGAAAGGGCTACTTCTTAATTACTCAAAGGAAAAACATCAACCAATTTCTAAAGACATTTGACATCTAGTAGAAGCCATAGGAACTGCAACCAGATGCCTCGGAAATCTAGATTCACATAGAAACCAAATTGAAAACAGTCTCCTCAAAAAACTATTTTCCTGGATGGTTTGTCCTCGGGGTTTCGCCTGCCAAATAAGTTATGTTATACTCACAGACATAATTGTAACAGTTTTAGAAACATTAGAGTGTTTTCTATCCAAATCTATATTCATATCCTAGCTTCTGGGCCTGAGTAGCAGGCAGTTTACTTTGGGCACGCTTTTCATCCGGACCTGAAAATACCGCCCCCTAGGTTTTAAATGTGTCCAAAAAACAAAAATATTTCCTGAGCTTTCTTATATCTCCCAGATATAGGACAGATACTTCAAAACCTTTTATTTCTTTTTGACTGCCTTTTATTGCCAATTATCAATGGGTTATTCAATAAGTAAAGGAAAATTCAATATATATATATATTTTTGATTCCTAAAGGGTCCTGAAATTCAAAATGAAATAGCTAAATAAATAATGTTATGATCATCGGAAAACAATTCCATATGTTAATGAAGGAGGAGAAGTGTCTCAGTCGTTTATCAGAACACATTCATAGCGGAATCTCATTACGGTGGGATATTGTACCATCGTTATGGCAACAGCAATGTGTCACTAACCTTGGTGGTCCTGAGGTAAAAATAAATAAAAAGACTAATGTCTCCAGTGAGCCAACAGAACAAATCTCATGGAAACCAAGTTGTGTAGAGCAATGGTGTTTGGTGACTTAAATAAATAATAATAAAATAATAATTATGAGCATGGCCTTATTTCTATTACAGCATATTGGATGACTGTTATTCATATTCCATTCACACAGTTCAGTGTAACATCGATAGGTTTAAGCTTCTATATGATACAAACATTTCCCCTGTACCCATCATGAGGTTGCTACAACCTACCCTATGAATGAAAGTTTACAATGTAGGTGCACAGGTAGAGAAATGTACTAATCAAGGTGACAGACAAGGTCCATACTGCCTTACACACCTTCTCGCATCTATCCACGCTCTCCTCCACACAGCTTTCCCCTTTGCTTGTGGACTTCCGTGCAAATCAGCTGTCTGTGACCAGGTGAAAAAACATTTCCATGCCAAACCTGCATATCATAACTGTAAACCGCTACACACAGCCTATATCATTTCACCATATTAGCTAATGTAATAGTCAACATAGCTACTAGCAGTAACATGTTTGTAAACCCATTACAATTATATTTTATTTAACATTTTTTATTTCACCTTTATTTAGCCAGGTAGGCCAGTTGAGAACAAGTTCTCATTTACAACTGCGACCTGGCCAAGATAAAGCAAAGCAGTGCGACACAAACAACAACACAGAGTTACACATAAACAAACATACAGTCAATAACACAATAGAAAAAATCTATATACAGTGTGTGCAAATGTATTAGAGTAGGGAGGAAAGGCAATAAAAAGGCCCTAGAGGCAAAAATAATACAATTTAGCATTAACACTGGATTGATAGATGTGCAGATGATGATGTACAAGTAGAGATACTGGGGTGCAAAAGAGAAAAAAGATAAATAACAATATGAGGATGAGGTAGTTGGGCAAGCTATTTACAGATTGGCTATGTAGAGGTACAGTGATCGTTAAGCTGCTCTGACAGCTAATGCTTAAAGTTCGAGAGGGATATATAAGTCTCCACCTTCAGTGATTTTTGCAATTCATTCCAGTCATTGGCTGCAGAGAACCGGAAGGAAAGGTGGCCAAAGGAAGTGTTGGCTTTGGGGATGACCAGTGAAATATACCTGCTGGAGCGCACGCTACGGGTTGGTGTTGCTATGGTGACCAGTGAGCTGAGATAAGGCAGGGCTTTACCTAGCAAAGATCTATAGATGACCTGGAGCCAGTGGGTTTGGCGACGAATATGTAGTGTGGGCCAGCCAACGAGAGCATACAGGTCGCAGTGGTGGGTAGTTGTCACGACTTCCGCCAAAGTCGGTCCCTCTCCTTGTTCGGGCGGCGTTCGGCGGTCGACGTCACCGGCCTTCTAGCCATCGCCGATCCACTTTTCATTTTCCATTTGTTTTGTCTTTGTCTTACACACCTGATTTCAACTCCCTAATTATTTGTTCTTTATTTAACCCTCTGTTCCCCATGTTTGATTGTGAGTAATTGTTCGTTGAAAATCGGTCCGTTATTGTGGGCTCGCTGTATTTCTTTGTATTTATGTATTTTGAGTAAAATACGTTGATTACTCATATCTGCTGTCCTGCACTTGACTCTCTACACCAGCTACACACAGGACCTTTACAGTAGTATATGGTGCTTTGGTGACAAAACGGATGGCACTGTGATAGACTACATCCAGCTTGCTGAGTAGATTGTTGGAGGCTATTTTGTAAATGACATCGCCGAAGTCAAGAATCGGAAGGATAGTCAGTTTTACGAGGGTATGTTGGGCACCATGAGTGAAGGAGGCTTTGTTGTGAAATAGAAGGCCGATTCTAGATTTAATTTTGGATTGGAGATCTGGAAGGAGAGTTTACAGTCTAACCAGACACCTAGGTATTTGTATTTGTCCACGTATTCTAAGTCAGAACCGTACAGAGTAGTGATGCTAGTCGGGCGCAATACCGTAGTCCAGTCAGTGTACAGACAGCAAGCAGTTTATCAGTTACAGCA